>NW_016157133.1:648843-651099 GCF_001687245.7 Rhagoletis zephyria | reverse complement strand
GACAGACGGACAGACGGACAGACGGACATGGCTAAATCAACTCAGCTCGACGTTCTGATCATATAAGTATACATTTTCATGGGTCTATCTCTTTTTGTTCTGGTACTTACAAACATCGGACCAAAGTTATAATACCATTTCATGCTCATGAAAGATATAAAAAACCGAAAAAGTAGCCTCAAAAAAAAAATCTCGAAAATCAAAGCGATTTTTAGCTGTTTGAAATTTGCACTTTATTAGACTAAAATAATAATATGGACTATAAAAGTGTATACCCAAAATTTTTCTAAAGATTAATATTAAAAAGTTGAAATTTTGAGGAAAATTTGTTGAATTTTCCTAAATTTTGTATAAAGTTCGAAACCGTTATTTATATATTTTTGGGTAAGGCGTCAGCGGTATTTTCATAGAAAAATAACAAAAAAAAAGTTGTCTCAAAAAATATTTAAAAAAACAACACGTGGTCATTTGTTTGTGTCACTGTATATGTAAATCCATATAAATAATAAGCGATCAGAATACCAGATACTTGTTTTCTTATAACACATAATAAATGTTGATATGTAAAATTGCGTTACATTGGCTTCAAATTACGGACACTGATGTTGACAACTACAATAAAATGTGAATGGTGGAGACAATGAGCAAAAGCAATTTAAAGGAAATGCAAAACGCAATATGAAGGTAGTAAAGTAGAAAGGCAAAGCAGTAGAAATAAAAAAAATATATCAAATAAAATAGAACGAGACAATAGCACTGACAGCCGAAAATCGAGAAGAAGAAGTGAAAAATAAAAAATAAAATACGCTTATCAACGTCAGCCATGTAGATTCACAATCAAAACGACGCAAGCTTGCGGCAACAATACCCGATGAAGAAGAATGCATAAGCAATGCAGCAATTGATGAGAAAAGACAGCGCACAGCTGAAGAAAAGTACCTTTATTTTCAGTAGCACAGCAGTAGCAGTAGCAGCAGCAGCTGTATCAATACACAAACATACATACTCGTATACTTGTACTATGTGCAAATATTCGTACATACATACATAGATGCAAACATATTTTACAATAGCAAATACATTGTTGTCAACATTGCCATCGGCAGCATCGTAAAAATAAAATAAAATGAAAACGACCCCAAAGCCTCATTCGTGTGTACTATCTACATATCCGTACAAAAGAATAGCAAAGTCGAATAAATAGATAAACAAAATCGACGATAGGATAACAGCAAATAAAAATAGGAAAATATTATCGAAATACTGTGAAAGAAGAGTATGGGTAAATAAATGAATGAGCGATGTGCAAAATGCTTTCTTTCCTGTTGTAAAGAAAAAGTTCTTTTAAGATGTTTGTAAATGTTATTTAAAGATTTGAGTGAAATACGAACAAAGCATTTTGAGAATAAAGTTAAGCGAGTTCGCTGTTTGGAAATGTTTTGAACTTTATAACCACGATTTATTTTTTAGGAAAAATGGAAAAAGCAACAAAGTTTAAGTGGTAAGAGTTGTAGCTGCTCTTCCGTAGATCACCACATCTCTTCATTAGAGTTCTTTGTCTGGGCATTGAGCGAATTTAAAAAATAAAACATAAAGTCATTAAAAAATTAAACTTTAATTTGACGTTGAAAAATATATTATGTATATATATGTATTTTGTTGTTGCTTCTGGTACCGAAAATGTCAAAAATTGTTCTGACGTTTTTCTTCTAAATCAAAGCATGCCACTTTAAATACAAAAAATATATAAAAAAATTTAAATTGGAAAAAAATAAAAATTATTGCAACTTTCTTGCTTAGTAAATTTTTTTGCTTCTCAAAGCATTGATCCATGCTTAGCAAGGCCCAGTAATCAGCGGTTGTGCTGCTGAGTTGCGTACGTTCCAAAAGCTGCTATTCAATAGCTTGTTTTGTGTGGAAAAAGGTTTAAAATGCAAATATGTAAATTTTAGCAATTTAGAATTTTTGTGAGAAAAAAATCAAAAATTATTGACAATTTCGAGACCAAGTAATTTGAATAAAATCAAGCCAGCTGCTCTAGCGATACTACTTGTTCAATGTGCCTTGGTTATGATAAATAAATCGTGCCCTAACCGCTATAGCGCTGTAGCGCGCTAGAAAGATATAAGCGAACTTTTTTTTATACCCGAGCGCACTTGTGCACAAGGGTATATTAATTTTGTTCACATAACGGTTGTTTGTAACAGCCAAAACGAATCGAGATAGATATAGACAAATGTATACATAAATGATCAG
>NW_016157133.1:585459-648149 GCF_001687245.7 Rhagoletis zephyria | reverse complement strand
TATATCGGTAACCGTTCTACCAATTTGTACCAAACTCGGTATGGTTATTGTACTTGCCACGTGTAAGCAAAACGTTGAAAATTATTGAAATCGGACTAAAATAACGGCCGATTCTCATATAACGGTAAATTTAAGAAATGCTTGAAACTTCAATATTTCGAAATTGAAGGACGCTAATTTACTCAAAATTGATACACCTCGGCTTACCATCTAGCGGAAGGTTTCGGAAGGTTAAAAAACATATATTTAACACTTGCGCCGGGTATTTAATGTTCGGCTCCGCCCGAACTTAGACTTTCTTACTTGTTAATTTTATATTTGATGCAGAAATGCATCTAGACGCTCTAGGAACATATCTGCATAAAAAAAAATCAAATAATAAATTTCTTCAATTAAAACACGGGTATATACATCCATATATGAAAGACTCGTCATACATATGAATTAAAAAAAATCCTTAAAATAAATATTTATGTATGTAAATGTATAGCTGGAAGAGGAATGGTAATCTGACCTTATTTTTAATTAGGTATTTAGGTAATAAATGAATAAGATGGCAACGACAAGACAATTCGAATACTCGTCGTGTTAGCAACATTTATCCATCAGTGTCTGGGTCGTTTGGCGTTTTTGTTGCATTAGTGAGTAGAGAATAAAGCAAGCCCTTAATAATGGAATGAAGTTTAGAAAAATTTCATAAAACCTGTAGAGTTTCCAGTTCCAAGATCCGAGTTCTGAGATCCTAGTGGGTCCCTTACATAGACCACAACTGCTCCTTAGTTTCGACAAAATAAAAAATTGCGATAAATGTTTCCTTAAAAATATCGATAAATATATCCATAAAAATATCGATAAAATTATCGATACAAAAATATATAATTACGTATTGATAAAAATACCGATTAATATAACGATAAATATATCTTTGAATGTATCAAATGAAAAATTGATACATTGACGGACTTCAAAATCGATATAAATACAACGAAAATTCCGAAATAGGTCCGAAAATCACGAAATAGTCCCGTGGATCCCGAAGTGGTTTCGAAAATCCCGAAATAGCCCGAGAGTTAAGAAATAGACTCGAGTATACCGAAATCGTCCGGAGAATACCGAAATAGTCTTTAAAATCCCCATTTAGTCTAGAGAATTTCTAAAATCTCGAAAGAGTTCCCGAATCGAGGTGTGGGAGTTTATGTGAGGTGTGGTGAAAAGCGGTGTGATGAATTCAGTTGTGGTGAGTTAAGGATTGATGAATTTAGGTGTGGTAGGATCAAATGTGGTTAGCTTAATTAAGGTGTGGTGAGCTTGTTTGTAGTGAGTTGATTTCAGGTGACGTGAAGTGAGCTGTGGTAAGATAACGTGATAGTTTTTTGAATTTTTCCTAAATCATAAAGTACTTACAGCAGCATCCCGATCACTTCGCCTGATACAACTCCAGCATCTTCCTCCGAACCCCTGGTATTGACAAGCAAGGAATTCGTGCAAATTTCACCATCGCCACAAATAAGAAAGTCGATCGCTGCAAGCAAGGGAAGAAAATCCACTATAGTGAACGTACAAAAAAAAAATCTTCAATATCCAATAATCACAAAAAATACTCCGCAACACATTTCATACATATCTGGCATTGACATTGACTAAAGCAAATGGAAAGCAAATAAACTAACACAACTTCAACCATAAATATCGGAATATTATTTGCACATGTAAACCCAACGGGGGGTTACTTAATTTATTTGCCTTTAACGACATTTCAGAGAATTAGAAAAGCACAACAAAAAATAAGACTGTTTACACTGACGATAACAAAAGGCAAAATACAAAATACAAAAACATAAATCAAGAGCAAACACAAATACAATTACAGCAAAGGAAGAAAAATATGAGAAATGTTTACTTGTATGTAGTAAAACAATGGATGGCAGCTAAGCAAATGTAAGTAACAGCAGACAAGATACGATTTCAGCAAAAGCGCCATTGTCACAAAGAACGATTTCTATTGTTTTTGTACGTGTTATTGAGAAAACGTAGTTGTCCATGAGTCGTTGTTTGTATTCTACATACATATAGGTACTCAAAGATTTTGCTAATGTGTATGTGCATGTGTCAAAAAAAAGGTAAAGCAATTGCAGAAAAATTGAGCACCATGCTGATGCAGGAAGTTCGACAGGATACTTAAGCTTTATTTACCCCACGCCTTCTTGTCTGCACACTCCATAGCGCAGTGCTGCTGCTTCCTGTCAGCTTCCTTCCTGGTTCTCGTTTTTTTTTTTTGATTTTTGTCTTCTTTTGTTGTTCCTTACTTGCCTTCATTTGTTTGCTAGCAGCAAATGACAATCTTAACCCATTCATCTTGCAAATTGAAGTGGACATAGTAAACAATAACAATGAGTTATTTTTGTTTTGCATACACACATGTATAGATATGTAGGTATCTGTGTAACTTCATAGTGCATGCATGAATGGAGCAGCTGATTTCAGCAGAAATGAATTACTGCTGCCTAAGTTTGTCGAGCTTAAACGAGAAATTCAGATATTTTCATGAAAAGTTTGAAAAAATAGTAGAGCAGGCTTACCAGGTTCCTTTCAAAATTTATACAATCCAAGTCAACAAATTGGTACTTATGTAATTTCAAATTAAAGCAAAAATAAAATTAAGAATACTGAAGTTTTTAAGCGTTTTCTTACGTCCTTAACTAAACTAATTGTTTGTTGATTCGGAATTTAGCAAAACGCGATGTCTGAAATTGGCATCCCCGCGAAACTAATAAGGAACTGCAAAATGCTGTTGAGCGATACTACCAGCTCCGTGAACCAGAATTTACACCGACAATAATGTCAGCAAGAAAATCCAATTCAGAATCGATCTTGCCAACAAGTGCTACTTTGGACTGAGTAGGCAACCCAGGAGTAAAGTCCTCTCTCGTCGTACAAAAATCACACTCCATAAATCATCATTATATATATGTATATGGTGCAGAAGCTTGTACAATGACAACATTCGATGAGGCGGCTCTTGGAGTATTCGAGAGAAAGATTTGCGGGCCTTTACGCGTTGGCGATGGCGAGTACCGTAGACGATGGAACGATGAGCCGTATGAGCTTTACACCGACATGGACATTGTGCATACGAAGGGAGAGAAGCACTCCAGCTCTCAAAGTATTCAACTCGAAACCCGCTGGTGGTAGCAGAGGAAGATGGAAAGCCCAAGTGGAGAAGGGCTTAGCTTCAGTTGGCGTGCTTTTTTAAACTCGGCCAAGATCGCTTAGGCGAGTACAGTGTCAAATAGGGAGAAGAGGAACCACCGATGGAGCATTTTGTCTCTTATATGTTACAGGTTAGAAAAAAAAAGTTTTTATATGGATTTTTTCTTGTGAGGAGGTACTTATAGTATATACCTATGTAAAAGATGTATGAATTCATATAGTGCCATCTTTTAATTTTATATCGACATATTTCTTCTCTAAAAATATTTAGTTGCCGGTTTTAATTAGGCGGAAAAAGAATTAAAAGATTTTCGTATTAGATGGATAAACCTAGGTGTTAATCGAAAAAGATTGCAATTTTCAAACAAAAATGTATAATAAATTGCTAAAAAAAAACAATTATTATCGTAAATCTCATTACTTCTATTAATATATTTAACCCTTTCAGGATCAAAAGAAACATATTTGCGGATTTGAGAACAAATAATTACAAACAAACAAGAAATATATGTATTTTAGAAGAAACAAATATCGCTAGCTTAAAGGCGGGGAACCACTTTTCTTATAGACATTTTCTTCTTCTCTGAAAACAACAGTTTGCCTGTTTAAAGCAAAACAAAACTCCATACGATTCAGAGTGATTTGATCTTAATTAAAATATTTCGTCCTATTTCGTCCTTAACGAATTATTGGAGCTTTTTTTGGATTTGGAAAATTGTCCTTTCATTCAATATAAACGGGAAAACCTAAAGCAAGGACCTTTACATTTTTCGAAACGATGCAGTTTTAATTTCTCTAGCCTCCTGCATCAAAATATGAATTTTCACTCTTAGCGAGCGATATTACAAAACTGATAAGTGAAAAAAATATATATTTTTTTTAGGAATAGGGATTGTTTGGAAGGAAAAATTTGTTCCCTAAAGTAATAATTTTAATTTTAATTAATTATTAAAAAAAAAGTTTTTTGAGAGAGAGTTTGTACTTTGAGCAAAAGCAATACGAAAATTAAAAAACAAAACGTAGAAAAGAGTGCAAAACATTATTTTTAGGGCATTTTTTTATAAAAAGTAATGGAAGATCCTAATTTCGAAAATCGATATGAGAGAATAAGTATATGCCATTATAGTATATACAAAGTCAAATATCGATTATTTTGAAATTTCTAGTTAAATCTTAGTTGGCTTAACCACTTAGCAGGGTCACCAGAGCGGAAACAAAAATCAGTCACGAAAATGTTTTTTATTAGAATTTTCTGGGTGCTTAAATAAAGAAAAAATATATAATTTTTTTAATTTTCTTTTTTTCCTTAAAAAGTACAAACAACTCGATTTTAACGCCTACACTTTTCTAGAATGTATGCGATTTTATGTACATATGTATGTATGTATGTATGTGCATATGCAGCTTACTCCACTCATACAGTTATTTTCCACCGGACGTGGTCTAACAATAGACACTTCTATGTGGGTGAGTTGCAAAGCGTATGTATGTATGTAAGTATGTACGTAAGTGCGTATGTGACGCAAGGTGCTTGACTGTGGTTGACACATGTCAATAATAAATAGGATCAAAGGTGCCACTTAGCGCCATGCCGAAGTTAAATTGCATACCATCTACTAAATGTTGTATACATATATTTACACTTATTTATATGTAGGTGCACTTGGGTATAATCTAATATAATACGTATAAGCAAACAGAAGCACAGCTTTTTGAAAAATAATTGATCTTTACATATGCACAAATGAGAAAATGTTAAGCTTGCGGGTAATCAGGAGTGAAATAAGCAACAAAATAAACGTACATATGCACATAATAATGAAACGATTACTGCCACAAGTGAAAACAACTACAATGGCTCTAAGTAGGTACATATATATATGAGTGTGTCCAATATTAGGTCGTACTAAAATAACAATAGCCACAACAATAAGAGCAACAACACCTTAGTGCCACTAGTCTTAACAGCAAAGTAACTTCTACTGGCTCGCCATGGCGTATGAGCAACAAAATATTGAAAAGCAAAGTAGAGGGTGTATGATGAAGCTGTGCATATGCATACATATGTATGTATATACGAGTGTTTGTATGTATAAACGGACTTCCTGGCAGGGTAACAAATTTTCGAATGGACCTACACTACATATACATACATAGCTAAAAAAAAAAGTAGCTTACAGCAACAGCAACAAGCGTAGAGGTATAAATCAATATTGATGTATGTACTAACATATGTACATATGTATATGCCAGTGTAAGCGCAAGCTGAGTTTGTAATGAATTTTTGCTACCTTCTATACCTCCAACCAGCACGAAGAAGAAATGTCCTTTTGTAACTAGAAATATTTAAACAACAACACCGAGATTTACTTCTACGTAAATAACTTTCAGTGTAGATATGTTGTGTATGTATGTACGTGCAAGTACGCATTTACCCAGTCATGCTGTTGGAGCTTATCAATGCCTGAACTATTGCAGGCAGATTGAGGGATTATGCGTAGAACAACTTCACTGAGCTGAGTCTCAAATGAGCATTAAAGGACTACAGGTTTACATACGTACATACATACCTGTTTATACTTACATATCTACATACATATATGTATGTATGTATGTGAACGTCTGTATATTAAGCGCATGTCATGCGTCAAATAGTTTTCCATATTTTTGCAAGGCAATCGAGCGTACATGGATGTGTTTATGCTCTTCCCCATAATGCCTTGATGAAAACGGTAGGTACGTTAAACATTCACAAACGGAAGACAGGTGGAAATCACTTAATGGTCGAACACCTGCAGTCAAGTAATTGTGTCGCATGTGTGAGTAAAGAGACGTAGTGGGCGTCTGAACATGTGTCAGCCCGGAAGTGAGTTGACCTTTGTTAGCCTTAAGGAAAATTTTTTGCTTTGAGAACAAAAATTACAATAGCTGGGCCGCTCACTTTACTATCCTTCCACGAAGGACTTTTCAGGACCAAACGAAATCTCAAGCGTAATCAGCTTTTCGAACAAATTTCTTAAATTATAAATTAAGGGTGGGCACTAGGGTGGTCCAAAAAAAAGAAAAGTCGGAGAGAAAAGAGGACCTTTACAATTTTTCTATACCGAAAAAATATACACAATTTTTTTTCCTTTTGTTTTTAAGCAAACAAAAACTTATTTAGAGGGCGCTCACAGTTTTCCATGTATTTGTTATGGAAAAACTCGGGAAAATTTTCCAACACGGAAGCAGCATATTTCAATATTTATTGAAGCATCAATTTTTATGAAAAAAGCGGCGCAGGCGAAAACTTAGTACAATTGGGTATTACTATTCGTAGTCTACTGAAGAGAACCAGAGTTTTCGAATCGAAAAATATTGATTTTCAAAATTCTATGCCATTTCTACGAAAATTTGTTTTTTTTTGCATACAAAATAAAGGCATACAAATTTTTGAGCATCTTTAGCGACATCTAAATATTTTTAAATTTCAACATAAAAAATAGGAATATATATTTTTTTGGTATCTTTGGGATGAGAGCATTAAAACTCCGACTGTACTCTTTCACATGCATTTTTGGAACACCCTAGTGGATATATTAACTGCAAAGATAGCTTTAAGTCCTCCGAAACTTCACTGATCTGTCTAAATGTGGACTCGTAGTCAAAGTTATGATCAAAGTCACAGTTAAAGTCATAGTCATAGTCATAGTATAATAGTATTTTAAATCTGTAGTAACTTTATAAGATTTTAAGTCAACGCAAACTCCGCTCAATGCCTATATAAATAACTAATTGTATTTGCACATGCTGGCAGATATTATTTATTGCACAAAATTATATTTCAGTGAGTTTCCCATTGCAAAAACTTGTTTTCCATTTCAAATGTGGACAATGTACATACATATATCCTTAGCCACATTAGATACATAAATCAATCAAAAAATCCCTATATCCAACTTGAAATTGAATTTTAGTGATTTGATTAAATTTATGGCAAATAAAAACTTTCATTTGTCCCCAAATTTCAAGTGCAAAAAGTTGCTTTCATATTACAGCGAAAATGCTGTGAAAGGCTAAGAATAAACAAAAGCACTAATAAATAATCCGCAGTTGGAGCAATAAGTGGAAGGCATTTTGATATGGATAAAGAAATAATGAAATGCGAATACGGGCGATCGAATAACATGCCGAAGCCAAAAGGGAAAGTACTTAGATTGCTGCTAAAAGAGCAAAAACGAACTGATGTCCGCGATAAGCAGCTCCGCTCACATACATACATATATTCGATTTCCGTTTAGGGTTTTAGAAGCTCCACAGCACGCCATTCAAAAAAAAAAACAACGCTACATTCAGCGACACTTTGAAACTTAATCGGCTGTTTAAATATCAGATAAGACTACTATGTTTGTATTTCCTTGATTTGTGTACGAAATTGAGTGAATGTGTACAAAAAGTATTCGAACATACTACATGCTGCCAAGCAATAAAATTTGCAAAACAGACAGAAAGCTTGAATACACCGTAAATCCACACGAAATGAAAAGGCATAGCAATTTGATTACAAAAAAAAAAAAATTAATACCATGAAAGGGCGACAGCGCGCAAGTGTGGGCGCAGCAGTTGGCTAACAAAAGGTGGCTTCTCAGTTTATTTGCCTAAGGCAGGAAGTCAACTGGATAAGGTGTAGCCAACAAATGGGGTCCAAGTGTGAGATTAGTAAGCGTTCTCGCTTATCGCATTTAATGTCACGAAAATTGCGATGTTGGCATTTTATTTTGAAATCAATGTGCCAAATATTTGCCAATATTGACAAATGCTATACAGACAAACTTAAATACTTGGCAGCTGAAATGCGTACATACTTAAGTGTCTTCTTGCTTATTGTGCTGGTATTTTATTTTGGTTGTTGTTGCTATTTCTGTGCATTGTCATATATCATTGAATTGGAAATGATTAAGAAAAAGCCATAGATGTGCTATAAATACAAAAGCATATAAACGGAAGAAGCTTTCGTAATCCAGACAGTCGAGTTGATTCGCCTAGCGCTTTTTATAATTTTGCAGAGATATTTGAGACGTGTGAAAGTACTTTTAGGAAAATAACAGGTACTAGTGAATTTAAGTGAGATGAAGGGAAGTGAGGTGATTCGAAGTGAGCTGTGTGTAAGTTTTGTTGAAATGCGTTGAACAACATAACATAACATTGCATAACATAAAATAACCCAACATAACATAAGATAACATAACATAACATAGCATAGCATGACAAGACATACCATAACATAACATAACATAGCATAACATAACATAACATAGCATAACATACCATAATATGTCATAACCTAATACAACACATCTCATTCTTAGGTTTTATTTTTTTCACTTTCTCTATCACTCTCTTTGTAACAATCGTTTATTTATCTTTATATATATTTTTATATTTATCTTTTCATTTTTATCTCTATAATGCTTTCCTTCTCACAGTTCTCCTGGGTTCAAGTCGAGTACTTAGCAACGGCTCCAAATCCACCGCTCTAAATATCCACAAGAAGGTGAAAAAGAAAAGGAAGAGATGGGTGACGCCTCGAGCGGATCTGCTGCTTCAGATTTTCTAACCGCCGTAGTGGCCAACAAATTTGGAAATGCGGCGAACAAAACTGGTGGGTGTCGGAGTTCACAAAAACATCAGCAGTGGACCTGCGGACCCTCCACTGATGTGTAAATACCGCGATAGATACTGATAGGGACACGGGCTATGTACGTAGTGTCAGTCTACAGCCGTTAGGCGCCAAGGGTGAATTTTACTGACTCTGAGGACCCATATGCATCACTCCAAGGGAGTCTTAGCTGGCCTCCTTCTTAACCCGAGCGAAAAATCGGAAAACCGTGGATCTTCGGATACTTTCCTCTGATGCCTACCAGGTAGTACCGATGGCAGTAGCAGTAAGATCAGAGCTTGCATTCTTATTAAACAGATATATTTTCATTACTACTTTCATCAGCGTCCCACTAAAGGAAAGTATTTTCTGGCTGGTAACAGCATAAAAAGCCCACGACAGTCAAAATTGTCCATCAAACCGAAAGACCACCCGTAGTATTGGGAAGGACATAGCTTTCGAAATCACACCACTTTAGTTGCTGGAGTGATCATCTTTTGTTCTGTAAAACCATCGGAAATAATTGGCCCTCCTGTATCATTTTGTTGTGAAAAATAGTAAAAAAAAGGAGCTTGGGTGTCTGGAGTGGCAACCTAAGTGCACTCCCGGCATTGGAAAGTCCTCTAATGACTTCCAAGCTAGTTCGGTACTCTGCACTAAATTTAATATGTTAAAAAACATAGCGAATTTATTTTTACTCTTACCAGGTGCCTTTAAGTAAGTCGGGAATTTGTTGGTATGGTGTATAGAAAGTTCTCTGTGTATCTAAACTTTTATTTAATACAACATAATGGACCTGAACGTTTGTTGCTCTACAATTTAAATAAAGGAACTGCTACATACTTTCAATAAGATAGTTATGTATGTATCACCCTTTTGCGTCTTTAAAATCCAAATTTTCTACCATTTAGACGCTTTATGAATTGCTTTTGAAATTTTTAATTTACTTCCATTGAAGAATGGAAAAAGTATTAAAAACTCCAGCAGACGTCGCGACAGAAACTAAATGTGTATGAGTACTTATTTAGTAGCTGATGGCGGTATGTAGGCGCTTAAGAGCAATTGAAGGGCATTTGAGAGCAGCCGATTGTAGACACAACCGAACATACACAGACCGCCATTAGCCTGAATTATAGCGTCGATGAGCTTGCCCTTTATGGCAAAGTCATCAGCAACAAGCGGTGTCGCGAGGTACATAAATAATTCAACGTCGCGTCGCGCCGCTCGCGTTTCATTCTCACCCAGCCACAATACACATTGCAATGCCAAACGAACGATACTGCCAAGCGTTTCGCGCACAAAGCGCCTTAAACTTAAGCCTTGAGTAGTCGCACACATAATCCTATTTTGCGCGCGAGTTTCAGCGTATTTGGGTGTACTATGTATTTGTTTTTGCTGCAGCTTTCCGCTAAGCAGAAACTTTTTTCTTTGTAACTTTGCAAATTTTTTAAACGAACTCATTCAGCGTTAGGCAAGCGTCAACTGGCGCGAATTTTATTCATTCATGACTGCAGTAAACGACTGGTTGCAGCAGGTGCCAAGCACGGCAAAGCAGCTGCAGCTACTCCATGCAGCCACGGCCAGCCAAAGGGGTGCCACCACTTGGTAATTTTCAACTAACCGTCACATTGATGCTGAGCTGAAGTTTTTTAATTTGCTGTCGAAGCAAAAGTTTACGCACAGAAGTTTTGTAGTGGAAACAAGGACAACTCCGCATTTTTTACTACTTGAAAATTTTTGCATACATATTTTTTATTTTTTATTTTTTTATTCGCATTTCCCTAAATGAGTCAGTGCTTCAGCTATGTCGCTGACTCACCTCTACAAAGTTGCTATGCACTTACTAGTGGCAGGGGAACATTATAAACGAATTTCGCTAGCGTTCTTTCATTTTTCGAGTGCAGCTCCTTTGTTCGACGATTATGAGCGGAAATTACTGCCGAGTGCAAGTTAAAAAAAAAAAAAAAACTGAAGGACACGCTACAGTTGGGTTATTATTTCACGTCGTTGTTCTTCGAGTAAATTGTTAGGTAAAGCCTAGACTTTGGTTTTGTACTATTTTCTTTTGGTGACAGTCTTTGTGCTAAATTTGAAGTGCATATGCCTCTTTGTACGTTTTAGTGGAGGGAAGAAAATCGAATGGGGATCTGTGATGAAAGCAGGAAATGTAGTAGAAAAGGAGTGGTCGGGGAATGCGAGAAAGACGAACCTTTCATGATTTTATGAACTTAAAGAGAGTTCAAGTTATATAAGTATGTTATAATCTGCCTTATTACTTACTTAATTTTTTCCAAAAAAAAAGCATTCTATTTGGCTTATCAAATTATGTGAAATATTTTTTTTTATTTGTTTACCTTCCACATAATAGTTCAAGGTCAAATAGACATATATTTCTCTTGTGTCTTCAATCGCTTCAAATCTCTCACCATAGAGACATTTCTTCAGAATCGGAAAAAGAAAATAGCCTTATGTGTCCCTCATTGTTTTAAAGAATATGAAATTCCATTTTACATTTCCGTTGAAGTTATTTGCTTTCAGTGGTTGTGAAACTAAAGCAACTTGTGCTAATGATAATAAATAGTATAGATTCTATACATATAATGAAATGGTAACAGGCCGATGTTTGTACAATATAGATATTAAAGAAAAATTAATATGGGTCTTCTTTGTTAGAGCAACAGAAGCCAAATCAACAATCTTATATGTATGTTTGTACACGCATCACATGGAATTAAATTCAGTTTTCACTGACATGTTGCTAGTGGTCTAAGTTAAAACACAGAAAGAAAGAAATCAAAAAGTTGCCGCTCGTTTGAAAATTGCAGTTTGAGTAAATTGATAGGATAAAATAAATATGGCAATATTCCTGTTAAAACGAAGAGGTTTAAGAACGCTTACAACTAAAAATATTTTTGTGGAAGGTTGCCACCTGTTTGGAATTTTTAATTCAATTTAATTTATATGATAAATTGAATATTGTAATATGGGTATAAAATTAAAGAGATTTAGGAAAGTTTATTGGTGAAAATATTTTTGAGCAGGGTTGCCACATGTTCGAAAAATTTTATTCAATTAAATAGACAACATAAATGAAATATTAAAATACGGGCATCAAACAACACAAAAATGCTTTTAAGGCGCAGTGAAGCACGCCGGGTATTTGTTAGTGTACCATAAAAATGTCTATTCCTGGGACGCTAAATCACACCAAAAAAGAGCGCGAGGTTTTGTTTAAATGTTACTACAGTGCAAGTTTGAAGTTGCTATAAATTCTAAAAAATCTGATTAAAAAGTTTATTTAGATGCAATTTTACATATTTTTTAAAATTTTTGCACAAAGTATGAAATTAGAAATTTGCATTACAAAACTTTGGAAATGGGAAGTATAAAAATTCTAAAAATTTTCAGCAAAATTACAAACCAATTAACCAAAATTCGAAAGAAAACTAGATAATTAGACATTAAAAAATCTATCGGCGATAATTCGGTGAGTAGATACTGTATTTTATTTTTTTATATTTTTAATGTAACTTTATTTAAATTTTAGATTACATTATTTAAAAAAAATATATTTTTTTAATTTCATTAAATTTTTTGGAACATATTCTTTTTTGGTAGAAGTAAACATATTATTTATTTTATAATTAAATTTCTAATTAATTTTTTTTTATTTAATCTTTTGAAATAATTTGAAAAGATTTCATTTCATTTTTTGATACATGTAGCTGAAAGACAAATATAAAAACTCCAAACTTGATGAGGTCCCTCAACAGCAGATCTTCTAATTAGCCTTTCCAAAGACACAAAATAGCTTTCAATATATTTTCCAGGATTGGCAAATGTCCTATAAAAGACTTTTGTATTTCGAAGGACCGTGGTGAGTTGCAAGACAGTGGCCAGAATTGTCTTATAATATTAAAAAGCCACTCAGGGGCTTTACGAGAAGGCGTAGTGCATTCTTGGTATGCTACCATAAACTTATGAACAAAGAAAATGGCAAATTTTTTAGCAGTCCACCGTGATATAGAAAAATCGGACCGCATTTCAGAGGCTCGCATCTTTCCCAACTGAAAGTGCCTGGCCCCACGGGGAGCGGAGATCTTTAATAAATAAATAGGTAGGGTCACTTGAGGGTAGTGCGGTAACCAAACGTTCTGAAAAAAGCTAACTCCATATTGACGCGATAGCAGTCTATTCAAGTTGTAGGAGGAGTATTTCATCATAATTTGCCGTGAGAGAATTTCAAAAGGTCACAAAATTATGAAACTGACCGTGTGCCTTAAATGTATTGAGCTTATCTAAAAAACATGTGTTGTGTATTATTTATGTGCATCAAAAACTCATATAAAATATTACATAAGTACAAAAATATCAACCATATATGTAGATATGTACATACATACATAAGCAAAAATATGTTTGTGTTTGAGATAGCCTATTATGATAGAAATGACTTGCAAAATAAAATAGGAACCTGATAAAGCTGTTAACTAATGTATCATAATTTTCAAAACTGAAGTGAAAGAACATGAATATGTACAAACATAAACATGTATATGAGGCCTTGATATACTAGTATTATAACGGGTGATTTTTTAAGAGCTTGATAACTTTTTTTTTAAAAAAAACGCATAAAATTTGCAAAATCTCATCGGTTCTTTATTTGAAACGTTAGATTGGTCCATGACATTTACTTTTTGAAGATAATTTCATTTAAATGTTGACCGCGGCTGCGTCTTAGGTGGTCCATTCGGAAAGTCCAATTTTGGGCAACTTTTTCGAGCATTTCGGCCGGAATAGCCCGAATTTCTTCGGAAATGTTGTCTTCCAAAGCTGGAATAGTTGCTGGCTTATTTCTGTAGACTTTAGACTTGACGTAGCCCCACAAAAAATAGTCTAAAGGCGTCAAATCGCATGATCTTGGTGGCCAACTTACCGGTCCATTTCTTGAGATGAATTGTTCTCCGAAGTTTTCCCTCAAAATGGCCATAGAATCGCGAGCTGTGNCATCTTTCTCTTTGACACCATGTCTGAAATCCCACGTGATCTGTCAAATACTAATGCATGAAAATCCTAACCTCAAAAAAATCACCCGTTATTAGAAATAAAACCCACATAAATTCTTCTACTTGCTTTCACATTTTCTCACCCTACAAATACCCACTTAAAGGTTCATGAGTCACTGCCATCAAGTTTTACCGACATACTTTTAAAATTCAACTTGATTTGGGTTATCTCAGGTTAATGTGTTTTTTTTTCTCATTTCGTGTGAACTTTTGCCTTTATTGCGTTCTTGCCTATTTGACAAAATTGCACGCTTTTCATATTCTGTCATATTTTGTTGCTACTTTTGTTGAAATTTTGCTGGCTTTGCAGATGATTTGCAAGATAAGTAGGAATATTTAAGTAAATTATCATTTTCCTGCTGATTATCTACTTACATACGTTGTATAAGAATGCAGACATAAGCTTCAGAAATATGTAAGAGTAAAACGGATTAAACCACCATGGCTGTGGCATCAATCTTTGCTGAAATTTCCTAAACTTTGCGCAGCATTTTATGGTTTTATGGTAAAGACATACATATGTATGTATAAGTGAGTAAAAGGCCGAAACAAGAAAAATATGAATTATTATTTTATCCCACTGTGCTTGCTTTGTTTGCAGTATTTTTATTACTACTTTAATTAATTAAATTGTAAAAACACTTTTGCTAAGTGTTTGACCGTTCTTTTCCACTAATTTGTGGTATGCATCCTGATATTCTTACAAATGTTGTTACAAATGGATTTTATGAGAAGCTTTTTGATGGCAAAAATAAACCCGGATGTTACAAAATTATAATATGATACAATTAAATTTTATTTCATATTCAGCTTAACTTAGTTATGTTTAAAATTCAGCTTGATTTCAATTATATAAAAATTGTATTTCAATATTTTTAGTGAGCTTTGTACCACGATTTAGTTTTTTTTTTAGTGAAACTTTTTAGCGGCGGTTGGTTGGTTGGGAGTAAATTGGCAAATTAAGGCGAAATTTCACACGGAAATGGTGCAACGAAAATAGTGCGACGGAAATGATTGGGGCTGAAACAAGTGCTTCTTGAGTACGGTTGCCAGACGTACTGATTTTATCAGTACAGTACTTATTTCTCAACTCTTGTACTGATTTCATTCATTTTTTCATGTCCTAATATTTACCGAATTTGTTATCGATATTTACCGATTTTGTTATCGATATTTATCGATTTTGTTATCGATATTTATCGATTTTGGTACCGATATTTATCGGTTTTGTTATCGACATTTTAATCAATTTTGTTATCGATATTTTTGTCGATTTTGCTACTACAATTCGTATCGATATTGCTATTGAAATTTTTATCGAATTTGTCATCCGTTTTGTTATGTATATTTCTATCGGTTTTATTATCGATATTTTGTTGGACGTTATTATCAGTTTGTTATCGCTAGAGTGTAAAGATAAAAATGAAAATAATGGAAAAACAGTATAACATAGATGTAATTAAAAAGAACAGGGGTAGAGCGATGTAGATAGGAAAAAGTGAAAAAATTTAATCTTAAGAAAAAGCAGATGTGTGTAGGTATACATTTATTATGAGACAAAATAGATAAGTAATATAAGTTTCACTTCGCCAGTGTAGCCCAGGCGCACTTACTTTTTTTTTAACCAAGAGCATTTAGTTTTATTAGGATGGATGCCGGGGCATGAGAGTCATGATGGCAACGAGTAGACTGAATGCCTAGTGCAACAGGCACCTACCGCAGTATTTTTTAGTCCGGAGCTCTTTTGTGGGCGCACCAAAACACACATAAAGGGGACCATCAATAACTGGGTAGAGAAAATGTTCAACAGGCACTGGATGGAATGTCCAGGGCAGAAACAAGCCAATTCATTTATATGTTCTGCAAAACAAGCTTCAATTCATTCAGAGATAACTTCAAAACTATCACTGGGTACTACAAGGGACGCTGCTCCCTTCGGTATCACCTCAGTAAAATTAATCTCTCTGTCGCATTTGTGAGCTGTACGAAGAACTGTCAGAGCACATTATCTACGTACACTCTATCCATTTAAAATTTGGAATAAAACACCCTTGAAAATGCTAGACTATATTTAAATTCTTCCCATATAGGACGAAGGCCCACGACTATAGATCACTTTAGAGCTCAGAGTGCAAATGGCCCATAATAATAATGCAGACACTAAAAAACTCGCTCCACTGCTACCATCTTTCTTCTCCTCTTTCAGGGTATGCGCACAAATAAAGTCTAAAGTTGTTGAACTTAGCTTTTATACAGATTGCACAACAATAGCGTTAATTTAAAAATGTATTTTAAGCAATTAAAGGATAATCAAATGTATTTATAAAAATCTAACTTTACTTAGAATTTCGCTCTAAACTTAAATGCCGTTGAAAACTCACCGAACACCTCAAAATCAGCTACAACTACCAATCGATTACAAAGTGGCTGTCATTTAATATTTGCGCAGCTCCCACGTATTAATCGCTATTTTCGCACATTTTTTTCCATTACACTGTATCGCTTAATGCCTTTCTTTTCTTTTATTTCGCGTAAGAATCGCTTAAATTAATTAAAAAGTAATCAAAGTTACAGTGAAACTGTTTTCAAACAGCTAACGCTGATGGCACAGTTGAAAGCTTCCACTTCGAGTTGTAGCTGCTGCTGAAGCTTACTAAAAATATTTCTTTAGTTTTTTTTTTTGTTGCTACTATTGCATGTCAACCACAACACTAGGGAAGTACAGAAAGAGAGCGTAAGCGGCAACAACTATGTAGAAAAGTGCAAAGAAATCCTGATTTTCACAAATAACAAAGTCATCATAGCTGGCAAGGGATGTAATGATTGAACATTGTTGTTAGTGTGCAAAAGAAAAATAAGTATTGGTTAGGAGTATACGCTACTCTCATCCTCGTGCACATGCTCATCATCATCATCATCATTATCGTTTCCATCTGCGTCCACAAGTGTTTAGCGGAGTGGAGCGCTGATGCAACAAAAGTTTTACTCGCTGCATTGGTTGTGAATTGAAGTGTCGTATTCCAAAGTGGTAGCAGCAATGGAGTAGTTATATGAAACTGGGCGGTAAGGTTAGCAATTGTCGCACTTTCCTTAATAATAGCTTTGGGAGTTCAACACAAATAATTGCGTAGCTGGCAACAATAGCTCTGTCAGCCTTTCTCTTCGACATAACAGCACTTGAAGGAATATCAGCGAGGAATACCCGCAGGTTTTTGTCCCCCTCATATGAAGACGCGAGCCGGCAGTAGACTAAATAACTAGTTATGATTTGTACATATAAACAAGAACGTCCAGTATATATGCAGTGTGGAAAGCACTGTCCTAAATAGAGTAGAAGACTTTAACCCTCGGATGCCCGACAAGATCCCCAGGGACCCATGACATTATCAATGATGCGGCACTTTAATCCGGTTCGACCTAAATACCGCAGCCTTCGTAACTTCCTTATATGGAATGTCTAGAATTTATTAAAATAGCCTCAAACTCGATTTCGAGATATCGTTTGCCATAATCACTGGATTGAGGTCATTATGGTGTCGATGACACACAGAGATCAGAATGTAATTTATTCTTGTTTTTTGGGCGTACAACTGGGAAGCAGCTGGTGGTAGCAGAGGAAGACGGAAGCCCGCACTGCGATGTAAACGCCAAGTGGAGTAGGACTTGGCTTGACTTGGCGGCATTTCCAATGGCGTCAGTTGGCACAGAAGACAAACGAGTGGGCGTGCTTTGTTGAACTCGGCCAAAATCGCTTGAAGACCATTTTGAGACTAGTTCTGAAACATTTCGAGCATAGTTCAGGGTTATTTCGGGAGTGGTTCGAGTTCGTTTTCGGTCTGGTTCAGAACTATTATAGGATCATTTCGGGACTGTTTCGATATTATTTTGGAATTAATAAGCGACCATTTCTGGACCGTTTCAAGACATCTTCGAGATTACTTCAGGACCACTTCAAGACTAAAGAGTTCGGGATCATTTCGGTACCATTTCGTGATCTATTCAGAACTATTTCAGAACCATTATGGAGCTACTTCGCTAGCCTTTCGGAACTAGTTCCAGAAAATTTGAGTTCAGTAATATTTCAGGACTATTTCGGGAATTTTTCTGAACCATTTCGCAGCTATTTCAGGATTATTTCGAGACTAGTTCGCGACTATATCAGGACCATTTCGGGACTATTTCAGGAACATCTCGGGTCTGGTTTGGGATCATTTCGGAACTAGTGAAGGCCCATTCGAACTGGTTCGGTATCAATTAAGGGCTGTTCGAAATGAAATGATACTGAAATACCCTTGAACTTTGCCCGAAGTTGTTATGAAAAAGTCCTGCACTGGTCTCAAAAAGTTTAATAAAACAAGTAATTATTTAAACAAAAGACACAACCGACTTAAATGCTCATATAGAAAGTTAGGAGTACAGTTGATTTCTACATGACACAGTGATAGGAACTAAATGCAATTAGCGTGTAACCACCTTTGAGGAATCACGTTTCCGATAAAAAAAAAAAACAGGATTCTAAAAATAGCTCATGTGGTCCAAAGTTATACGGTAGCAATACAAAAAAAAAAGTATTTCGATGAATTGATGACCTTACTTATTTTTTTTTAAATCGGTAGGGGAAACTAAATTAATTTTGCAACTGAATCGCCTAATTCTTTCGTAAGCCGTACACGGAGGTTCACACATCAAAATTGGTACCTGCTAATCTCGCCTTTTTTTGTTAAAAATCAACTCTCAATAGCTGTCTTTTTGGGTTTTTCAACAGTTTTGACTTTTAGTTAATTTTTCGCAAAAATGCATTGCCTATTCAAATCGTCTTTAATACATCTAACTACTTCTTAACTCGCTGTGTAATAGCCAAAGAGAAGTGTATTACTAAAATTCTCCTGTTTTATGCTCTCCTCTAAATGTATAACAACACAAATAGCCACTAAAGGCTTTAAGTGTTCCAAATAAAGTTTAAATAGTACTGCGGGGTGCATTTTAAAACCCCGTTATTATGACACACAGAACTGCAATCATAAACAGAATAACACTAACCGAATATATCGTTTCTTTCATTCTTATTGTGCTAAATTTCATGTTAACTTCCCATTCAATCATGTTTCCTTACTTTCACATTCCTAAGCACTAGCGTCTCACCCACACGCTCCAAATGCGAATTGTAATAAAGATATGCACTTAAATTCGACAGCACATCATTTTGCAGAGGATATATAAAGTAACGGTAAGTAGCGCGGCGGAACACCTGAACTTTACGTACACATTTTATTGTTCCAACACTCACAATGATGACGGGCATAAACAATGATGGCGAGTAAAAAGCTAGCGTGCGCTAGAATGCCGCTTGAAGACGTTTATATTCTCAGCTGAAATAGCAAACGATGGTTGCAAAAATCACAAATGTAGGTAGGCAGCAAGGAGTTCCATGTCTTCTCAATGCTCACTGCAGGCGCGGCTAAATGTGGCAAGCAATCAAAAAAGCAACAATCATGAAGCAGAAGAATGAAAGTTGTGTGATGAGTCTGAATTGCTGCCGGCTCATCTTTCTTGGTTAACATTTTCAAAAGTAAGCGCTGGTATTTCGTGCTGATTTTTGCTAATCATTCAACAGTGATCCGCAATTTTTCTACAAGTATATTTTTGTGTGCTTCGGCGGTTATTTTTGCTGTATTTGTGTGCTCTGGATTTTGACGCTGTGTTGGATTACTTTTTAGCGCTGGCAAGAGTTGTTTGCACTGATATAGTACGTATGTATGTATGTATATTTCTGAGTGGCTGTTGCTGATGAAAGTGCTCGAAAAAAGTATGTATCTACTTAAACGATATTTGGATATAAAAAAATTGTCATTAAGTCTCAAATACATACAGTGGTGGCCACATAGTTAGGGACTAGGACTTCTTCACAAGTTTTGCGCATTTATTTTGTCTTTATTAATTTGTTTTGTATTTACAAAAAATCCATACAACTCTATGTTTCAAACCTTGTACAAGATTTATACAAATTTGCAAAATATCAAAAAGTGAACTTCAAATTTTTCAACTTTTTAGTCAGAATTTCTATGAAAAATAAGGGTATGCAGTTTTATAACCCATTTAAGTTTATTTCAGTATTAAGCAATTTTGTAGCATCTAAGAATTCGGGTTGATTTTTTAGAATTAACTTTTTGTGTTGCTCTTTTTCTCTCATACATATAAAAAAGTTTCGAATATGAGTACGAGTCCGAATGCGATTGTGAATACGTGTACGAAAACGAATATATATATATATGAATACCAATACTTTGTTACACTAAGAGGAATACAATTGCGATCACGAATATAACTACTTATATGAAAAAAATACGAATGAGAATACTAACACAAAAGCTACGAATAGATACAAAAAACCCATAAAAATACGAATATTATTAAAAAATACGCTCACGAATACGAATGCAGTTACGAATACAATTACGAGTGAAAATTTTAATAAGAATCCGAGTCCGAATGCGATTATTGGTACAAATATGAATACGAGTACCTACAAGTATGACCACCAATACTTCTTAACACGAATAAAAATACGAGGAGAATACAAATACCAACACGAATACAAATACGAAAAATATTTTAAATACATACTACCACAAATATGAATACAAATACGATTAGAGAGGTTGAAGTCAAAATGAGAATGAGTTGAAGTCAAAATGAGAATGAGTGATAGAAGCAACGATGTATACAATGAAACAGTATCGAAATATTTCGCTGCTCACGTCGAAAAAAGAGCGCGTGTTAACCGTGCGAATTCGCGCGACATCGCTTGCAATGTATTGGCTTTCATTTTAGTTAAGTTCTTTACCGAAACCACAACAAACCAAATATGGGCAAAAGGATGTTGCGCAAATAATAAATAGTTTATACCGAAACCACTGGCATAGTATTGTTCGTGAATTACTAATATTGCCGTTTTATTTGTTTTATTGGCACTACTACCTTAATGAACTGATCGACTAGTCGTTAATAGCTGACGTGAAGCAGAACTAACAGGAGGCCTAGAAAATTCACGGTTTCAATGAGGTCGACCTATTGGGTAAGGGGCAATGACTAGAAGGCTTTAAGAGGGAAGTAAAAAGGTTTCAATTTGCCTCAAAAGTCGGGTGTGGGAACCGAATTTGGTCTACTACAATATGCTGACGTTGGCAGCAATCCTATGGCCCACTGTTAATTTTATGGGAGAGACGGTAGGGGTTCGTGCAGTGAAGAAGCGTGACCAATCGAAGAGAAGAAGGTATTTTCTACGTAATTTAATCACTGCAAACCGATGGAAAGCGTGGACCTCCGCTTGACAAATGTAAGCGAATTCGCCCATAGACACGGAAAGCCTTATACTTAGGCTTAGGGATGACTGCCGCCGCCTGCCTTCTGGTTTTCCGGAGCCATCACTGTACTCCTGCATGGTGCTGGCCTGTACGTGTCTCTCCATAAAGGAGTTATTTTGCATATGAAATTCAACACTTACTTTTCATTTTTCTTGCTAATGGCCTGAATCTGTAAGCAGTCGCTTCAATAATGGATAAAAGTCTCTAAGTAGAAAAAGAAAAACAATATTAAACTATATTTTATAAATATTTCAATTGCATGCATGCAAGTTCATAAAACATTTAAATTGATTTTAGCATTGTGGATTTTACACTTTCATTTTCTTAAGGCAAGCAATACATAAAAGTTTATCTGAAGATTCATGTGAAACAAAGAAAGTAAAATATAAATTATTTAGAGCAGTATAAATTTTCAAATACTCTCAAATAATGGCAACATCCCATTCAAAAAAATATTCTTGCTTGCGCTGATAACAAACTAAGAAAAAAGGAATAACAATTGCAGCATTTGCGCAATCAACGCGCTGATTGTAGAAAAAGGATGTAAAGCAAAATTGAGTAAAGGAAAGAAGTATAGAGTGAAGAAATTTCATAGAAATTGTTTTTCCTTTTCTACAAACCACAACCAACGTTGGCTGCTTTCAGCAACTAAAAGTGACGTCAACGTTCGAATGCAGTGTAGACATACACTGCGTATACGTAATCTATGAAATAAGTTTTCAAGGTAAGTAAAGCTAAATTCTTACAATGCACATGCACATAGGTAAAAGCGGATTTAAGTAGGTATATAAGTACATATATGTATATGTAAGGCGGATTGGAAATATTCACAAAGGCGGGCCAAAAAATTAAAATCGCTTAGATTCGCTTAAAACTTTACAATCGGGCAATCTTAAGGTCCTTGATTACGAATCTGAAATCAGATTATGAATATTGAAAATGGCGGATCCATATTGGATCTACCATTTATCACAGCAAAGTTAAAATTGAACGTACGTTTATACATGGCGTCGAGTAATGAACATTTTTCGGCAGAAAAGAAAACGCTATGTGATAGGCCGTTTTCGAACCGGCTGCCGACTAGATTGATCTTCCACTCAGCCGTCGATATATCTGAATTTTTATAATCCATCCATTTTAACAAATTTCAAATTTGAAAAAAAATAATCAGTAATTAGGTAATTTTTCCCCTGCCAAAAAATAAATGCCTCTTTTACTGCGTCGCCTAAAAGGACAAAGCAATACTTTGTAAAATGATTCCTCTTTGCCCACAGACCATTCATGTTCATATCCAAATATTTCTTATGGTTCAGCTACCCACCGACGGAGCGGCCTTCCGTACATATCAACATATCAAATAGGTGTTGATAGAGAGAGAGAGAGAGAATCTCTCTGCGGGTACAGACAATCAAAAAATTAAAAAAAATCAAATTTTAACAGAAGAAAAATTCAAAAAATAACAGGTTATGTGCCAAATTTTTGCATTTGTCTAAAGCCTGTTCTGTTATGAAAAAAAAATCAAGTTACTAATGAAGAAAATCTATGGATAAATACGAAATAATGAGTGGCCAAATGAAAATACGCAAACATTTTTTGTATGAAAAATGAGCAAAAGAGAAAGTTACTCATGTGCCACGTACACATACAAATCACACTTTCAAACTTTATACAGACTTTAGAAAAAATCCACAAGTTTTTGACAATATTCCGAGCGTTTTTTCTGACGTATCGGAGTTTTGTAAGTTATTGTTAGTCTAACTAGAGCTGCCCACCAGACTATGGGTTATAGTCGGCCATATACAATGGTATATGTAAATACAGGTACAGTAAGCCGCGGAATCCTTTTGAACTCTTTCCTTCACCTTACATTTCCTATATTGTTTGGAGTCAGAACAATTCCTGAAAAAAAGAGCAAACTGCTTCGCGGCTGAGAAAGGCGAGAATTCAGGTTTTCACATTTGTTGCCCAAGTTCTCTTACGAAAATCATATTAGAGACCTGTTGTGCAAATTAGAATTAAATGCGCAATTGCATGCTTAGAAATCTAATAAGAGAAATTAAGAGGAATCCCAAAGCTGTATCCGATAAGTATAAAGTAGGTTTTTGCTTATTTTTTCTTAGTCCTAATATATGTGTGTACGACTCATCCAATTAGTAATTAAAAATATTTTTTAAGAATAAAATTTTCTTATACAAAAAACTTTGCACGTTTTTTCCAGTGTGACATTGTAGAAAAGTAAAAGAATCAACCTTTTAAAATACTACATTTCGCAATAGCAACCGAAACCCCTAGCAAATACTGTTGCTACAACAACATTGTATGTACGTATGTATTTGTGTAAGTACAAAAAAGCATTTAGCTATCAACGCAGACATGTAGATGGTGAAAAGGATGGCAAGAAAAAGTCCACGCCATTTACCAAAAAGCAGGAAGTCTCAAAGGATTTAACGCACTGATGAAACCTAAAACACGTTCACAATCACAGAGGTAGATAAAGAAAATAAATGCGAGTAGATGGAGTCTAAGTTTGTACAGATGTACGTATATATGTATATGTAGGGCAAAGTAAAAGTGTAGCCAATGTAGGCATTGGATCAGGCAAGACTACATACATCTTGTGTGTGTTTGTTTGTATGTTCTTATGTACTAACGTCTGTATTTCGGCGGTTTGGGCGATGAAAGGAAATAGAGAAAGTATTCAAATTTTCTTTTATGTACTATTTGTCTAGTTTGCTTACTCGTAGAAAACCATGCGAGAAAGTAACTAAAAATTTGTCGATATATTTATGTACAATAGCTGTCAGATAAACTCGAATGACATGTGCTTTGAGAACTGTAAACTCGAATGAGGTGTAGCAAGCTTGAGCTAATGTATATGTAACCACGTGAACGACACTGAGACTAGAACCAGAAAAGAAAGGTGTTGTTTAAAACTAAAGCCACTAAGATTTTTTTCTCTGAGAAAGTAAAAATCAACGCAATATCGTAGTAGTATTAAGCGGAAAAAGTTAGCCGAGGGCTGGCGGCAGAAAGGTTTCTAGATTCGATGAGAGGCGTAAAAGACAGCTGAAACTAAGTTTGCGCAATACCAGAGCGAAAGCTTGATTGCTGAGGTAAAATCCTTACTAATATTATAAATTCGAAAGTGAGTTAGTTTGTTCGTTATGCTTTCACGCTTTAACTACTCAACCGTTCATCATGAAATTTTGTACACTGATGCCATTTAGTCACACTTAAAATATAGAATAGGCTTTGTCTCGATTAGGTTAAGGAGCATGGCACCTCCCATACAAAAGTATTTTTCATGCTACATATCTCTGGAGGTATCTGAGCTGGAGTATGGGAGCTTAGTATGGGGATATAAAAAATTATTTCCATACTTACGACGAAAAATGGTCGTGGTTTGAGAAGTGGGCGTGGCACCTCAATATAAACTGCATTTTTCATTCTGCATACCTCTGTATATATTTGCGGTTTAGTACTGGCGAGATGATAACGACAGAGAAAAACGAAGATTGTGGTTTCAGAATATTTTAAAGAGTGTTGCCACCTCTGCGATTACCAGCGAAGATGGCAAATCGAATGCAACTCATAATAAGGGCCAAAGATAAGGAGAGAAATAGGTTCCTCATACCAAAAAATTTTGTATAGCATAGTTTTATGCACTTCTTTACGACACAACAGTGAAATGCTAAGAAATTTATTTTCGCCATTTTGCAAACTTCAAATAATCTCCCATTCATATTTAACCGCCCCGAAGAGATTTTACTTTGAGCCATCTAATATCAAATTTGAAAATTATATGTACGATTGTTCTTTTGTTACTCTTTTTGGTGAAGATGTTAAAGTGCGCTCGCTATACATTTAGATGCAAATCATTCGACGCAGCTAACCAGAAGTAATACAAGAAATTTGATGGACGTGCAATACAGAAATTTCGTGGGGCCTTTTGACGTCTATTACAGCTGCCAAGTAAACGAGCGTCAAGCCACAATCCTTATTAAAGAGAGATTCCCGACAGAAGAGAAGGACGAGGCGTCAAATCATCTCTTCTATGAGCGCTTGGACCGCACATACGAACGCTGCCCTAGTGACGATATCAATATCTTTCATGGCGATTTCAATGCCAGGGTTGGCAAATCAGGGATCTTTGACGCCACCGTCATAACATTCGGCGTACATGGCGACGGTCGTTCGATAACGGACTGAGGCTGATCGCCGAGGCCAGAAAAATGGCAGTATGCGGTACTAAATTCAAGCTACTTGGCTGTCTCCAGATCAAAAAATGAGGAAGCAAAGTGACCATGTTGTGATAGACGGAAGGCGCACTTCCAGCGTTTTAGATGTATGCATCGGACTCTATTCAGCAAATTAATTCAAGAAAAACTTAAGGTTGAAAAGCTGCAATCATAAGGGTCGGCCAATTCATTGTTCACTCGACTCCCACAACTGCTCTCAGCGAACATTCTTCAACAAACCGACATATCCGAACAGAGGAACTACATAACCCGCGTACGCGAAAAAGTAATCGGACAACTGATACAATGGGGTCTATCTCGAAGCTAGAAGGAAAAAAGATGCTGTCTGCGATCGATTTAGGGTGCTGACGAGGGAATCGAAATACGGGAATGGGAAGGCCGCTTGAAACACCCGAAAGAGTTAGGCGGCTTATCAGGCCGATAGTCTTAGCTACTAGTGCCTTTCGTAATGTAATATAATTATTCATAATTATATTTCTAATAAATAAAAAAATAAATAAATAAATAGGCGGCTTACGAAAGGTTTTCAATCCAACGTACTTAAATTATGTAGGGAACACTTTTCCATCCTGCTGAATGGTATCAGCACTGAAACTTGTCGATTTTCTACTGCCTGACTATGACGAATTGCGAATAACAGTTACGCAGCTGGAGCTGATGGCTTGTCAGCTGAGCTGTTCAAGTACGGTGGCGAGGAGTTGATAAGGTGCGTGCATCAGTTCTTATCGAGCGTATTATTGTAAAAACTGAAGCCCATCGTCACTAAACGTCTTGCTCCTTATAAGTGTGGCTTTAGACCTGGCCAATCCAACATAGACCCGATATCCACAATGTTTGAAATTATGAAAAAGACCCCCGAGAATATAAGCTACAAACATAGAGCGACTCCCTTCCCTGTGATTTCTTTAATCTGATAAATATTGGAGGCGATAACAAGAGTCGCAAAACTAAACTGCTCTGTTACACTTTTTCACAAGAGTGTAGAAATGACTGCCGTGAAAGAAGAAGAAAAAGAAAACTTTTCGCTTGTTAACCGCTAAAGTTTTATGCTTAGCGTATTTTTTAAAAACATATTTGCTCTCACCTTAATTTTCTCCTCATAAGCACTCTTTATGAAATCACAAGAAACACGATTTTTTCTGCTATTTCTCTGAATTATTTGCGCGCGCAAGCTCAGATATCCACAACATTTTCGAAACTTCCAATTTACTGTCAAATGAAATGCATTCTTGCATTTGTTACACAGCTATCACGTATGTTGGAAATGCAAATCCCTACTAAGTACGTGCACATGTACAAATACTTCCTTATAAGAAGATTTACTCGTGTATATATGTAGATATGACTATATATGCGTGTACTAATATAGTATTCAATATATATAAGATTTGAGGTCTAGAAGTCAAGGACGTAAAAGAAACTCACATTAAATAGACGCTAGGCATTGCTGCTGCTAGGTCACTGCGTCTAATTTTCTTTATAACCAAAATGTAGAAAAAATATTTGTACACCTGTATATATGTACATATGTATGCATATACATAATGTATCTACATAAATTTTATATGTTCCGCTAAATCCCTGTGATCACAAATTTCGCTTTAGTATTTGTATGCGCATTCGTTAGCGTTTTCATTCGATTGCATATGTTCTGCGGAATATTCGTTGGCTGCTTTGCCTACAAACAAAGTAACAGTCACGTATTTTCTTTCCCCTTAACCAAGCAACCACGACGGCTAAGTTCAACTTAAGTCGCTGCGACGTGCTTCAATCCCTGTTTTAGTTGAACGAAATATGTATCTATAACAATACATATGTATGTATATACGTATGTATGTACATACTTCTTTGAACTTTTTACTAAGAAGCAAATGTAGGAAATGCCAAAGCTCATCCATCGGCTATGTAAATAAAGTAATCCGAAATCGATGCTGAACTTTGTGTGTAACAAACACCTCGACAGAAAGTCATTGGCAACGGCTGACGCTGGCTGCTCAATGGGAGTACAGCGGCCAAAAATAGTAAAAAACGGCCCAGCGAATTCTGGAAAAGTAATTACGCAGATTCATAGAAAAATATTCAACTAACACAAATCACAAATAAAAATTCATATTTCCGTATTTTATAGCAACAAATTTTCATTTCGTCGCAAGTAAATTCATTTCGTTTTTTTTTACCAATCTGGATACATAATAAGCCAGTCTGATTGATGGCCAACTTTTTTAATATGTCTTTAGTCAAAAAATGCTTTAAATTTGTATGTATCTACTGAAATTCATAAGCCAATTTGATTTGAAATTCTACATAAATTTCTGGGTATAAAATTCTTCGAGTGATTATTTTAGAGGGGATATTTAAAAGTTCCAAGGAAGCGAGCTGAATTAACCATAGGACAAGTAAACAGGAAGTATGCGAGTCATATTTGAAATAATTTCAGCTGTGAAGATCTGGGAATTCAGCTTCTATTCTTCCTTTTATAGACACATCTACTGGAAAATTTATTGATTTTTTATTGTACAGCTATGTAACGTTTTTTATGTGTTTTTACTTTTTTATTTTAATTTTCTTTCAGATCTTATTTTTTTAAGAAAAATATATTTTTTTTATTTCATTTAATTTCTAGGTTTAAAAAAAAAATCCTTTTAGTTTTCAAATTTTGTTATTAAAATAAAAATTCTTTTTTGATTTTTTTTAGTTTTTAAGTACTATTTTCTTCTTACTGGATTTAAATTTTTCTTTTTCTAATTTATTTAGGGATTCTATTGTTTTAAAAAGAATTAATTTTTACTTAATCTTTAAACTTATTTTTTTTTATTTTGCTGTATTTTCACTTTTGTTTACTTTTAAATTAAATTTCTTTTATTTATTAGTTTCTATTTTATTTTTTTTCAAGGAAAATATATATACAATTTTTTATTTCATTTAACTTTTAAAAACTTTATTACTAAAAGGCGAACAGCATAACGCTAAGAGCTCCTCGTTTGCAGATCTCTTAATTGGTTATTAGGGCGAGCAACTCTTCATTATAATCCAAATAAGAAAATTTTGGAGTACATACATGATAAGGATTCAAAAATGTCATCAAAATATAATTTTTTAACATTTGTTTTATTTTTAGTATTGGTGGACGATAGATAATATTAAACGATTTTGGTGTTGCCTCATACTTATGCTTCTTTGGTTAAATACAGCATATACCCTAAATTGCATCAAAATCGGATAACATTTACCATTTCCACCTACATACAGCAGCTGTGGGTGTCGCAGTGCTCCGTATTTTGGCATTCCCCACATTTCTTCATTCCTAAATGCAGAATAAAGCATATACGAAATTTCAGCGCTTTTCTAGCACACTTACCACTTTTGGCCGCAGCTTATATGGGGACGTCCCACTGTGCGCTGCCTGCATGCGTTGAAATGTTTAATTTTGGATTTCTGTAGAACCTTCAAGTAACCCAAAAATGTTTATTTTCTTTTCTTCAACTTTTAGCCCTTCGGCAAGCAACTCTTACACCGCCGTTATTATTTTTTCTCATCTCTTATATAAACATTTGTTTACTAACTCGCTTATCGCACTTGCCTGCTTTTAAATTCTATTTTAAGAAACTTTTTTTTTTAAGCTGTCATTTTTATGCGATCTCTTTCAGTTTTCCGCCCAATACACATTCAAACAAGCATATGCACATACATACTTGTGAAATTATAAAAAAAAAGTTATAAAATAATAATAAAAGAATATCGAAGCATTCAACTGTCAATATTTGCCTTTCTGCCTTGACTCGTTAAATTTGTCGTTTACTAAGTCGGAAATGACTCCATTTTTACAACCTTTTTTTACTTTTTATATCTAAAGGCTATGTTGCATTCGTTTTATTTTATTTTGCTTTCTTCCTTAAACGCCTTCTTTCGCCACAAAATTTACTCATCACATTCATCCTCAAGAGACTATGTTCAAATTCAGCTGAGTGCTAAAAGCCATAAACTGTGTTACTTCAAGTTTTTCAATACTTGCGCTCATAAAAAATGCAAAATTCCCATAGCATAGCTAAAACACAAGCCGCTGTACAAACGGACATACTTTTACATAAGTAAACACGTAGTAACATTTACATAAAACGTAACTGAGATAGTTAACGAATTGCACTTAAAATTATGCAAATACTTTACTGAGAATTTTTAATGCAAAAAGTTATATTATACACTGAGAACTGGTGTTCCGAGGAAGCAATTGTTTTAAAGTTACAAACGTGTAGAAAGTATGTATGTAATTTCTTCGGGAAATCAAAAAATTAAAAGTAAAACAAATTCAATTCAGCATTCGTTATTTTGTCATATAGGTTATTATTTTGTTGCTTTAAAATATAGTAAAACTGTTAGTTTAATACATTCATCATACCAAAATGGCTCTAAATGTATAGGAATTTACTTCTCAATTGCCTACACAGTCCAAAGCTGACGGTTTTTTGATGGTAAGTGAGTCGACCTGTATGTATCGCTTGGTATCGCCTCACGCCTCAGAGAGATCCTTCAGAATTCTATCGTCAGACTAGCGTTCATCCGACTTTACTTGGCATAATAATTGATGCTGGCATCTTATCGTCGCTCGAATAAAGAAACAGTGTAAATGCCACATACACTATTATTCGATAATTGCACCATTGGATAGACAATCCTTTAATCTATTAGAAAAAACTTTAGTTTTCTAAAATATCTCTTTGGCTCACTGATTTATTCGCGAAAAACGAAATTGTGTTTGTAGGGTTTGTAATCGTTTATAAAAACTTCCAATTCGTTTTTCTCAAAACTATACTTTTCAGGTTACACTATTTCATTATTCCAGCGACGTTATGTACTCGTCGCCTTACTTTAATAGTTTAGTTCTTCAGTCATCAACGCAACTGAACAAGACTTTGCAGAAATGTATGTAGCGTATGTAGAGTTTACAACGCTGATTTATACTCGAAAGCACTTCAGCTGTGAGCCACGGTTTCTTACGCGCCCGTAATTTTATTATTTTTTCGCAAGGGAATATGCATCTCAAACAAACTATTTACGAACATATTAAAGTGTTTTAACTTGTTGTTGACATCTGCAAGAAACCATATGCTCTCCCAATTCATAGAAGAAGCTCCTTTATGTAAAGAGGAAATATCTATATTCTTGAAATCTCTAAATACTAGTTCACGCGCTACATCTGACTTCCTTAAGTTAATGTTGTAAGATAAGAATAATAGGTCGTGATCTGATATACCAGCTAGCGATAGTTGATTATTATGATTTACATACATACTTGGAGTCACCTAGACATACCAAATCTAAAAGGCTAGGCTTGCAATTCAGAGCAAAACGGGTGACATTTTGATTCACAATTACTAAACCAGCTGCCGAAATATCATCAAGAAATTTTACGCAACGCAAGTCTTTCTGCAGCAAGTCAATACAGACCACCAGGCACTTTGAAGAGGTACAACCTACTTCAACAAACATATATTCAGCTTGCTCTGCTGAACCCGATGCGTGTAAAAGTTTTTGCTGTAAATAATTTTTGTAACTAAAATGCCTTTGCAATTTTCTATTGGGAAGCTTCCGTTCTATCGAAATCACTATTTACATCCGGAAAGCAACCTATGGCTGCCTTTTTTAGCTCCATGGATATTCAGTTTTCTTTGTGCTGTTCTGAAGATTGCTGCTGTTCATGTCTTTTCTCTCGATATGGGTATAATTTGCGTTAATCCAGCAGAAAATTTGTATGTGTTCTGGTGCAGCCCAGCGGAAATTTTTTTTTATATTTATTAGAAGCAGTCCGTGTTTACTGCTGTTGCAAATGTTAATAATACGAGTATTTCGTAACTTGAGTGGAAGATCTACCTATCTCAGCGGCCACTTCGAAAACGCCCTATCTCAGAAAAATTATTGAAGAACGCCTTATTTAGAATTTGATTGACGAACGCACTATCCAGTTCCGAGCCAGTACGGGAATGGTCCAGGAAGTTTTCTCGATCATTTCGAGTGTGGTTCGCGACAAGTTTGAGACCAGTTCAGGACTTTTTCGGGACCATTTCTAGATTGGTTTGGGGCAGTTCGAGACTACTTCAGGACTTTTTCGTGATTATTTGGGGGCTGGTTCGGGGCCACTTTGGTACTACTTCGAGGCACAGATATTAACACATCGAATTTCATAAAACACTTGGTGCCCACGCTTCATTTTCCAATTACAATTTTTGCCCAATTCCACCAATTTACACTTACGCCCAAATGGGATATAAAAATATACACGAACGCCAAACAAATTACATATCTTGCATCTATCATACCATGTCAAAAGTAAACAATTTAGTCAACAAAAATTGTTATGCATCGAAAGCAACAAAAAAGAAAAGCAGAACTAGACAAAAATAGGAGCAAACAAAAAACACCGTAACTGAAAGCAACTATAATCTTAAATGAAAAGGTGCTCACGGGTTGCATGCTTTTAGGCGCGTAGGCGTGCAAAAATTATAGTCGAAATGTGCTATGTTAGCATTTGCCACAAGTAACGGTGCGAAAAGTGTAAAAACAATGACACAGCAGCAGCAACAGCAACGGCAACATAGCGTGACACGCAACCATGGAATGGACACCAACTGGGCAAACAAATACGAGAAAGGGTACTTACAGGCAGCCCAAACAGTTAGCCCAGCTGATGAGCAAGTTGGCAAGCGGACTGGCAGCGGCGCGCTGACTAGCTGTCTACACAGTCTGGTGAACTAAGCAAATAAAAGCGCGCGCACACATACATACACACATGCAGGTTTGTGCTTTTGTGTGGCAGCCAGCCAGCCAGCCAGCCAAGCCACGCAACGCACCAAATGCCACAACGCGCTTATTACGTTGAGTAAACAAAGGAAGAATGAAAAAAAGAAGCTTTTAATTTTAACCAGTGCTTTTTCGGTTGTCTTCGCCTGAGAGTGTCAGCACTTCATGCGTACTTGCCTATATGTGACCTGGTCTACGAAAAGGGAGCTTACGTGCGAAAACTAGTTTTCTGTGAAAAAGCTGTTAAAAGTAAGCAACTCGTTTCGTCAGTTTCTCATTATCTCGTTAATTGTTCGCCGCGCCGGACGTCCAGTAAGTGTTGTTGTTGGTCCAGTAAGTGTTGTTGTTGGTCGGAATATTATTATAGTTCATCGTGTAAGTTGCTAGTGTGGAACATTTAAAAAAGTAACACTGAAGAAGTGACGTTTACTGTTTCTGTTGATTATCGTCTTCGCATTTCGCATGAAATGAAACATGAGTGTTGATGAGGAGTTCAGTGCCGTATACGGACAATATTTCCATGAAAAGTATGATGAAAACGATGATGAAAACTATGAAGAGAGCGATGATGATGAAGACGAAGTATGTGTATCTCAGGCAGAAGATGATACCGAACAAACTTTTGTTAAGATGGACCTGTATGTTGCTGATGTAAAGGAGGAGGAAAAATACAAACTACTCAGCATTATTATTTTTGGCCCATAATACGTTTTTCTAGTGTATAATCATGTCTTTATAGCTTATAATTCAATGTATTTTGTTCATTCCCAGTAGAACTTGGGAGCATCGTACGATTGATCGTTGAGTACTCCCTTGGGAGTATACGAATACTCCCCATTGCTCCCTATGCTTCTGAGTATAAGCATGTAATTTTGTATACTCCCTTTAACATTGGATGTCCTAGGAGGGGGAGTAATCCCTTTTACCTCCTAAACGAGCAATCGGGGAGCACACACAGAATTATCATCCCACAAACCTTCTAATGGAGCAATACGGGAGTACTCCCATAGTTACCTCCCAGAAACCTTCCATAAAGACAACAAAGGAGGGCACATAGAAAACATCCCACATTCCTCCCGAACGAGCAATAAGGGAGTACTCCCATAAGAGTCATCCCGGAAGCCTCCTGTACGAGTGATAAACGAGCGTTTCTATACTCCCGAATTTCTCCCCATGGAGTAATGTGAGACTACTCCCCCATAAGCTAAAAAGATTTGGCTTTTTACACAATTCATTTATTTAATTTTTTAATCATATACGTATACACATACATATGCACATAAATACAAGATTTCAGCTAATTATTACTAAAACAGAACAAAACATAAATAATACTTATTACATTATTGACTAAAATTAGAATACAAATATCGAACAGTAATGACAAATTCAAACATTATACATACATACATATATAGTTTTATATAATCCACAAGATAAGTGTGGCGAGGATGCTTTCCTGGAAAAGCTATTTAACTTGTATTCACATGGAAGTGGACCAAACGATTCACGCCTTCAAACATTTCCGCTGCACCCGGCAAAATTTCTGGACGGGGCAAGATTGTAACGCTAGAACTTATACGCCTTAAATGCTGGCCCCGCAATCTGAAATATATTTTGAGTTAAATAATACAATCATTTTTAACTTTAAACAAATGTTATCATATATACCAGCGGCTCTAAAGATTGGCTCTCCAATTTATTTGATTGTTTCCTGATTTTAATTTGTTAAATGTAAGTATGTATATACACGTCAGTTATCTGTCTTGCTTTCTTCATATATTTTCCAAAAACACAAAATTATTTTGAAGAAGGTGCGTATAGCTCTCCTATCAATCAAAAAGAATACTCCTGGATTGATCGCTTAGGAGACATCGATTTTTGCTCCTAAGCGAGAAATAACGGAGTACAAAACCAAAAAATCTCGCTTATACCTCAGAAATCATGTCTCCGGGAGGATACTTTTATTGCTCACTTGGGAGATCTCCCATTATACTCGAAAGCGAGTAATACAGGAGTGCAAAACCGACAAATCTCGCTTATTGCTCCCAAATCATGCCTCAGGGAGCATTCTTTAATTGCTTTCTTAGGATATGTCCCTATTGACTCCTAAACGAGTAATAAAGGAGTCAAACATCTACAAATCTCTCTTATTGATCCGAAATCAGGTCAAGGGGAGTACTCCCTTATTCCTCACTTCGGGAGATCTCCATTCAAGTTCTAGTGGGTTACCAATAAATTATATTTTGTCGTATTTTTACTCTTCTTTCTCTACATTTTTAGTACACTTCTAAGCAAGTTAGGATTTTCTGCTTTTCACCACGTGAAAAAGCATCTCATCTTCCATCCGAATCAACCAAAAAGTGAAAATTGATTTTTTGACACCTAAGCCCCCTTTTCGTAGACCAGGTCACATATACATATTTGCATTTATAATGTGTGTTTGTTTTTTGTATGTATAGTTTGTGTGTGTATGTGTGTACGAATATGCGCGGATGGCCTTCAGCACGCAAGCAACAATAAGAGCATACAAACATTTCTGCTCAAATACAAACACAACAAGTAAAGAAGTATAAGTTCGGGCGAAACCGAACCTTATATACCCGGCGCAGGTATCGAATGTCATCGTTTCGACTTTCTCTAAACTACATTTGCATGAAAAGCAGGGGGGTTTTCTCGATTTCAAACTTTTTCGATAATATGCTGACTAAGACTTAATGAAATAATTGAGCCAAGTTTGGTAGAAATCTATAAAGTGGTTACCGAGATACACCTTGTAGTCATAAAGTGGGCGGTGCCACGCCAAATTTCTTAAAGTCCAAAGCAGCCTTATTTATTGCTAAGAGATTGTTGTAACTATTAACTTGAAGTCAATTAGCGTCCTCAGTTATTGGATATTTCGGATGTATGAAATTTACCTTAATACGGGAAGTAGGTACAATTTTAATCCGATTTGAATAATTTTCAGCGAATTAATTTCTCGTACCAAGGTTGTTAAACGGACAGAGTTTGGTAGAAATTGATGAATCGATTACCGAGACGCACATTTGTGGTTATAAGAGGGCGTCGCCACTCCCATTATCCAAAAATTTATAATAATCTTATTTTCTGCTAAGTGGTCATTTTAATTACCGATCTTGAGTCAATTAACTTTAGTAGTTACTGAATTATCGCAGTTTTCGTGTTCCTGTAAATTACCGTTATATGGGAATTGGGCGTGGTTATTGCCCGATTTCATAGATTTTCAACAGATGTCTTAGCTAGGCCCTAAGCAAGGCTCGTAGCGAGTTTGGTACGGATTGGTGAAACGGCTACTGAGATACAGCATTTCATCATAAGTGGGCGTGGTCACGCCCATTTTCCAAAAATTTCTTAATACTATTTTTTACCAAAATTCTGCTTCGCATACTAATTTGTAATAATTTGGATCCAATATTTACTGAAATATCGTAGTTTTTGCATTTTTTCGAAAATACCGTTATATGGGAAGTGGGCGTAGTTACAGTCCGATTTCGCCCATTCCGCCAATAGCAACCTACCTTTGATAAAGGGAGACCTACATACCAAATTTCGTTGAGATATATCAATTTTTACTCGAGTCGACACGGACGGACAGACGGACGGACAGACAGACATGGCTTAATCGGCTTCTCTATTCATTCTGAGCATTTATGTATACATTTGTCTATATCTATCTCGATTCGTTTTAGCTGTTACAAACAACCGTTATGTGAACAAAATTATAATACCCTTATGCACTTGTGCGCTCGGGTATAAAAACACATGTAGCTAAAAGCGCGCGCTAGCTCGAAACTTACATGCACGCATACACACATATTTATGTATACCCAGCCTTTACATGAAGAGCGTATTTATAACCAGGAGCATGTTAGCGACAGTTGTGCTGCGGTTAACGCTTCCTTCTTGCAACTACATAGTACATATTTCCCTAGTGGCTCTCCTGCCCGCCAGTCTATCTTATCTGCGTGTGTAGCGAAGCGTTTTATTTGTTCAATGGCTATTATGGCATGCTAGCAGGCGCTTTACTACTTACTCACACATATCGAGTGCCACGATGTCATGAATTTCCTTCGGCAGACAAACGCACACACACACGCGCATGCAAACACGCACAACCATGCAGTGGCTTATAAATTTCACGCACGCATTAAAAGCATCGAAAACGCTTCATTTAAGAGGCAAGAAAAAAATTATTTATGTGCATAAATATGTGTGTAAATACAAATAAGTATACGTGTGCTATAGAAGCAAGAATATAAAAGCGTCTGCTAACAACCATGAAAAAATAAAAGGAATGAAATATTGCGTGACTGCGTGTCATTGTGCTACATACATACATATGTACAAATGTACATACTTATCTGCACAAAATGTATTCACCAGCGTGCCTTTATTTGACTACAGCCCGGAAAAGCGACGCTGTCAACCGCTATTGAATGATGACACGATCAGGCATATGTTTACTTTGAATGGAATCTTAAAATTTGCGTATGCTTTTGCCTTTTTCGCCTTCTACGCTTTGCTTTTATAGTTTAATAATCAAAGCGTCGCGTCGCTTCTTTAGAGTTTTATAACTTTTGATATAGTCCTTACACTTACGCATAAATAAAGAGAGCAACATCAACTGCGGGGCTTCTATTAGACCAACATATCGTAATTAAGAATGGGGCTCTACAGTTCATAGCAAAACGCATCTTCCTATGTCTTTACTTCCAATTTTAGGATATTTTTCTAAATAAGACCAAATGACAATGGACGACCTAAACTCCGAAAAGATAGCCATATCGTAATCAGAGAATGTTAGGGGGAAATTCTGGCAATTGTCCTTCATGTCACCATAGTTTTTAGTAAGACAATTTATTTCTTGCTAGCGAGGAGGTCTTAGTTTTAGTCTGTTTTTTTGTCTTTTAGCAATACATTTTCTAAAAACTATAAATATTTTACTTTTGAAAACAATATAACCTAAATATTTAAAGAAAATTTAATTTAAAAAAATGTAGAGAAAGACACAAAATTTAACTAAAGTTTCTAAAAATTAAATGAATTTAAAAAAATATTTTTTTTTTAAATTAAGTCAAAAAATTTAAAGAAAATCAAACTAAAAAAAAATAAATTAGTTCCTAAAAACTAAAACAAATTAAATACAACAAAAATTATATTCTAAAAATTAATTTAAACTAAAAATTATAATTTTTTGATTAAAATCTAAAAATTAAACGAAAAAAGAATAAAAAATTATTTAAGCTTCTAAAAGCCAAATTAAAAAAAAAAATAGAAAAAATACGTTTTCTTCTTAAAACCATAAAATCTACAAATTAAATTAAAAGAAAATAAAAATAATAAAACAAATTCTATACTAATTGTATAAAGAGAAGTCCCTTCTTTTGTAACTGGTAATCTCGCGAACGGCTGGTCCGATTTTCATAAAGTTTTGTATATAAATAGCTTTCAGCAACCGCCATATTTTGGGCCATAAGAAAAAATACTTTTTCCGGTAGGTGGACCAGGGATCGATCTATTCGAAAAAATCGTATTTATGGTCCGATTTGCTTAAAATTTGGTACGTTGGTAGCTTTTTGCTCAGATTAGCATTGAAGAGGACCAGAAACCGATTTATTCGAAAAAGTTTTATTTATCGTTCGATTTGCTTGAAATTTGGTACGTAGGTTGCCTTTTCCTAGATTAATATATTGGATCCATTTTTTCTTCTAATATGTTCCGCTCTGTTTGAAATTCGGCGCGTAGGCAGCTTACTGCCTGGATTAACATATAGGATACTTTTTTCTTATAGGTGGACCAGGGAACGGTCTATTATATAGAACAGAATTGAATGATTATTTTACAGTTCCAAATGTTTTAATTATATATTTTATATTAAGAGACCATTTTGAAAGAAATGATCTCGCGAACGGCTGTACCGATTTTCTTTTAAATAGGTTGGTTATAGCCGCCGCATATTTCTGGAAGAATTTGTGGTAGAGTCCTGGAACTTGGTATAAAAGTAACTAGGTCGGAAGTTATTCGGCTTGAAGACCAATTTCGTCATGGCCCTTATTTTGGGGATGCGGGAGTGGTTAAGGCAAGCCTTATAAAATTTGCCAATAAAAAGATTTAACAATTCAGATGGTGTTTGAAGCTCAGCGAAAAAAAAGTTATACAAACCTGAAAAGTTTTAAGTTTTGCGAAACTTGATTGCTCATTTCACCTCTGGTAGTCTGGGCTAAGAACAAGTTGGGCTCATACATATTGCTCCTAGGTATGCCAAATTTTCTAAAGCTCAACCAGGCGAAACGTTGCTATTATAAACATATTGAGTTTCATATACTATTCGAAAGTAGTCTGTAAACGCACTTTCCAAATCGTCTAGGCACTTTTCACATGAATTCTCCTCTCTTTCTCTCCTCTGAATTTCGCATTTTTGGCTAAGGATTTCCATAAAATTTCTGCTTTTGCTTTGACTAGCCGTAACGTCCTTCATCTTTCAAAATTGTGTCCCTTTTATAACATTATTACTAGAAGGTTATGTAAAAAAAAATTATAGCCAACCATAATTTCACATAAAATGAGTTAAATTTGCAATAAAACCGTTTATTATTCACATATCCACATAAGTGTTTGCATTTATATATATATGCAAATACATTTATGCCTAGGTTCATAAATAATTATATTTTTATATCATTCACAATCTTTGGCAAATATTTAGTTGGTATAACCAAACACAGTAACCTATATTTTAAGAGCTTCACGAGCAAAACGTGCTAACAGAGTTATGCAAAACTAAATTCACTTTTATGTGTTCACATGCGAGTTTATACACGTATATATGTATGTAGGTATGTATGTAAATAAGCCCATATGTTTATTACTTAGAAGTGTTCATAATTGCATACTTTACCCAGTGGAGTAAAATTATTAGTGCAGTGAAGCAGAATATTTCAGGATAGCAAGCGGCTAAGTTTCCAATTCTAAACGAAATCAATATACATACGTACTTACGTTCATATGTGCATTCATTTGCCTTAAATTTTTTATTTACACGCATACATATGTAGGTAAGTATGCCAAATATGTACAAATGCCCTGCAGTAAAAAGTTATCAATTGATAAATATAACTGAGCTTTTGAGGCGGGATTTCGATAAATAAAGCACCTTTAGTCACACAGTAACACAACAATTTTTATTTTTTTTTGATATGCCAATTTGATGAAATATCCATTTCTATATGAATTTGATTCCGAAAAAGTCAACTTAATTTTTTCATCACGTCTAGATTCCGAGATAAAGGGTGCTGAAAGTTTTTCATGATTTTGTCCCAACATACAGAGGTTGACTTTTTTTAATTTTTTCTCCAACACTATACTAGGATCAAAATTCTAAAATTGGATCTAAATTATGCATAAATTTACACAAATTATGGTATGTAAAACAATTACGTTCGTATAGATCCCCTTTTAATTAGAACCGGTTTTATGATAAAAAAAGGTCGAAAAAACTAAAAAAATTGAATGATTTTTCGAGTTATTTTTGGCTACAACTTCTGAGAAAAAACAAACTAGACCCAAAAAAATTTTTTTTTTTTTTAATTATTAAATAACATAAACCTCTTTATGCCTATGTTATTCGACGCGCTGAATGCGAATTCGAGGTCTGTTAGGTCAAGTCGGAAAAAATGCATTGATAAATTTGAAAATCTATATATATATATATGGGGTTTCGACTCGCTGAATTCGAATCCGGTTCGATGTCATTTGAGGGTCAAAATAGGACTAAAAGTGTACTCAATAAACTTTTTTGATTTTATTTGGTTTTGTTGTCGCTGAATCCGAATTTCGGTGTCCCTTTATTCTTCAAGGTCATCTAAAAGTCATGCCAGGGTCATCCCAAGGTCAAATTCAGAAGAATTGTATTCAATTTTTAGGTTTATTCAGTGCATTTTTCTCTACTTGACCTTCAAATGACCTCGAACCTGGCGTGATGAGGGCTAACAGACCTCGGCTTTGCATTCAGGGCGTCGAATAACATAGAGATATAGAGGTTTGGTTCAATATGCAGAAACTTTCCTTTTTTTGCAAACCTGTGTAAAATTTTTTGTTTAAATATTCCTATACAAAAATTACTTTGAATACACCTTTTTTGCACTTCACAGATGCTTTTTCGAATTCAGCACAAATAAAATGAAGGTCGAAATTTAATATTGATTTTATATTGAAATTGAATTCGAATATGGGACCACCTACAGAATAATAGGCAAATAAATAAACAAATATGTAATGTTTAAAAAGTAAATAGTTAAACATGTACCTTAACTATTTATAAAATCACGGTACTCTGTCATTATTGCTATTTTATGTCCAAAAGTAGTTTCTTACAAGTTATTTCACAGAGCATCCAGCTCTCACTTTTTTGAGGTCATCGCCCTTCAAAAGTAGTTCGTTACGGACGTAGAAAGTAAGTAATAAAAAGCTACATCTAGCAGACTGCCGCGCAATTAAAAGTTAGCTACAAAATTTTCCTATTTCCTGCAGGGTATCTATGTACAAACATACATATACATACATACATGTGTGTTCTTACGTGCTTTTAGGAATGTCTGTTCGGCGTACATGATCTGAATATTAAACTTTCGTAGTGCGTTTTATTTGGTCAAAATCTTAAGGTGAACCTGTCACATTCTGGTCACTTTAGTTTCTTTTTTCGATAGACCAATCTTTTGGGTGAAACTATTGAGTGTCTGGGATTGGAAAGGTTTATAATAAGTAAGTTTATCTATGCTATTTATATTTGTGTGGCTAAGTTAGTGCATACACGTATGTATGTATATTAGAGTGGTCCAAAAAATGTTTTCCCGAAATAGGTTTTAAGGCACCTTCCAAAATTTGTCCTCTTGCCGAAAGAGGTGCTGCTACCAAACCTTACGTTTCTAAGTATCCATTTAGAGGATGCTCGTGATGCTCATATTTTACTCTAGAAGTATTGTGTACATATATTAATCAAACAATTGGTTAAGTAACCTAAGAACATTTCAAATTTAAATTATCTGATAAAATATCACACGCTTCAGTTGTCTTGGCACAACAAATTTTTCACAATATATGCAACAATTTTTTTTTCTAAAATTTTTTCGCCAATTTTTTATATGATTCATTCTACAACAAAGAACATAAAAATACAATTCAACAAATTTTAATACAAATTTTCAACTTTTTAATCAGATTTTTTAGAATTTTTTAGAGTATGCAGGTTTACAGCCCATTGAATTCTAGTAAGAATGCAAGTTTGAAGCTTGTCAAAAATCGCATTGATTTTTCAGATTTTTCTTTTGTTGAAGGTGTTTTGCATTTTGTTCATATAAAGTACTCTCGAAAAAAATTTTTGTATGGAAGAGACTGCGTAAAAAAAATCCCAAAAATCAACGGTAATTCTTAACTACTTGAAACTTGTACTATATTATAATAAATATTATAAAAAAAAAAAATAAAAAATCTAATTAAAAAATTGGAAATTTGCATGAGTTTTGCACAAAAGTTTAGGAATTATATCTTTAAATATTATAAAAAAAATTGTTGCATATATTGTGAAAAATTTGCTGTGCCAATATTTTATGCCGCCAGTGTGCATACATAATCGAAATGAGAGTGGAGTATAACTGCCGGATTCACGAAAGCAATCTAAGTGAAAAATGATTTTTTCTGTCAGTTTCCATATTAAATTCAATCATTTTTCACTAAAATTACTTTCGTGCAACTGGCTATAATAATAAAAAATCCTTCTACTATTTGACAAAACACGGCCGTTTAGACAAGACAAAAAATTGTATGAATAAAGTATATTTTTGTCGCGAAGAAGGCTTTTATTTCTTACTGTTTTACTACATATTTCTTACCCTCTCCTTACTCAAGGTCCTCTAAGTGGCTCGGCTTCAGTGATCTCCTCTTCATTATACCTAAATATGTATGTTACCACCGAGACACTGCTATACATAGATTATTATGCTATATGCGGTGTCAAATCAGTCAATTTCGCTATTGTGACCCGTCCGCAATGTCTTGGTAGAAGAGCATTTCGCTTCTACATATGTGAAGGACACCACAGGCATGCCAAAAAGCTGTCACTATATCCTTACTGGCGGACAAGTGCAAGTGGTTGTCAAACACAAAGTGAATAACGTAGTTTTCTCAAAAATTTACAATTGCCCACAAACAGATGTTAGTTGATCAGAGGAGTGTTGGAAATGCAAAAATTCACTGACTTATCAAACTGCCTCTGTAGCAACGAACTTTACTTTGCGCAATCCGTTGAAGTTTTACTCATGTCACTTCGAGTCTTGGATTGCTTAAAAAGTGTACAGTGCATACAAATATATTTAGTAGGTGCTACGTAGCCTTGAATTTGGTATAACTCAGTAGTTTCGGTACAAATTACTAAATGTCTACAGGATGTCAAATTACTTTTATAATATTCTACGAGGGGTTAACTTACATATTAAGTCATTAGCTGACAATATACAAAAACATTTTTGTATATCAACACATTACTTTAATGCTATACCAATTATTTGACATACATAAACATACAGCCGGGCTCCCATTTTCATTTACTTTTGCGTTTTGCGTTTTCGTAAAAATCGTACGTTTTTATTTTTGGGTGCTCTTGAATTCGCAACTTTTTGTTATCGGTAAGTTCCATTTTCCACATCGTTTCCAGCATTCTTAAAAGCCATCCCTTGAAGGTATGCAACAATTATCGCACATGTATCGTCCGCACCAAATCGTAAATCTTCGTTGCTTCGGTAAATTTTCGTTGCCCAAAACGGAGATGTGTATAATAAATAGTGAATTAAACAAATAAAATCAACATAAAAAGTTAAGTTTAGGACGCTAAAAATATCGCAAGATATAATGGGCATAATCAAAAATAAATTTAAACTAAGCTAGCTTGTTATTTATGTTAATTTTGCCATTTACTTTTCATTCCACCGTCTCATCGGCAACCGATTTGAAACCGCAAAAATTTTCCGATTTGCGAATATTGAAGCACGTAATTTTGCGATCTGAAAACTAAAACGCAAAATTTTTGCGATTTCGGAAACGGGAGCCCGGCTGATAAATTAGTTTAAAAGCATTATTAGAAATTATTAGCGCATACATTATCGTCAAAAAATATGTTTGCTTTTAGGAGCAGGGCGGCCCTTGTTACCGCCCATATAATATTTGGTACGCTAGCCATATAACGGGTGATTTTTTTGAGGTTAGGATTTTCATGCATTAGTATTTGACAGATCACGTGGGATTTCAGACATGGTGTCAAAGAGAAAGATGCTCAGTATGCTTTGACATTTCATCATGAATAGACTTACTAACGAGCAACGCTTGCAAATCATTGAATTTTATTACCAAAATCAGTGTTCGGTTCGAAATGTGTTTCGCAAACCCAATTGCTGCGAACGGCGACGAATCGACATTTCACGGTCTTCAGCAACACTCTCAGAAACAGACGCAATATTCTCTTCTGTACGCACTGTACGCATTCGTGTGGTTGGTTTAATGTCCAATAAAGTAAACTGAGTGCGAAACTTGGTCACAATCGCATTAATTGTTTGCTCACTTGGTCGATTATGTAGACCATAAATCGGACGTAAAGCGAACCGAACACTGATTTTGGTAATAAAATTCAATGATTTGCAAGCGTTGCTCGTTAGTAAGTCTATTCATGATGAAATGTCAAAGCATACTGAGCATCTTTCTCTTTGACACCATGTCTGAAATCCCACGTGATCTGTCAAATACTAATGCATGAAAATCCTAACCTCAAAAAAATCACCCGTTATTTAGTTTGATTAATTTTGAAATTAATGTTATTTTGCTTCCTGACAAACCTATTTATTACCCCTTGCTTGTAAAAATTTTTGGCTTTAGTGACTTCGATAAAAAGGCTTAACTTTACCTTCGCTCATTAATGGCTTTCCAATTCTATTATAATTTGATTCGGTCTTGTATAAGAATGCTGCATAGAATAACATTTTTCCAAGAGAAGCGTTAACGTAGTAAAATATTTAAGCATATAAATAGCTTTTGACAAGTTTATCCACAAGACTATTTGAAAAAAAAATAATAATAATAATTTACTATAACTTTTAAAAACTAAACATGATAATAATTTAAAATTAGAAATTAAAATTAAGAAAGCCTAAGATTTATTGTCATAAATCCCCTCGCCATACTGGATGTAAGCTTAAGTTGTCAAAGTGATAGTTTTCTTCATTTTTTTAGTCTATAGAATTTTCTTGCCAAAATTACATTGATATTCAATTCTGAGCTTAACCAAAACATATTAAAATACATACATAAAAAATTCTTTTATTTTCTCGTCACTCAATAACAAACATCGGTAATCTTTTAAATACAAATTTATTGTTGTTTTAATTTGACAATTGTATTCGCTTTGCTTTTTGTGTGTCTATTTAGGCTATTAATCAATAATTCCAAGAAAATGAATAGGCAAATAGAATGGCAACGACTTACTTGTTGGCTTTCTTGTGCCAAACCGCAATTTGTTTTCATTTTCAACTTTGCACTTGTCACTTGCAGCTTAGGGTTTTTTGTTCACTTGAACAGAAATGTTGCAATAAGCTTTGCAACAATTTTGATGTTTACAAGTGATTAACCTTAAACTTAATAACAAGTCAATTGCAAAGTCAAGCAAGTCAGTTAAATAAATGGCAGCCAGCTTTTAGAGGGGGTCGACAAGTAGGCAGTAAGGAGCAGTTCACATATTTACCTACATAAATATGTATGCATTTGCAAGTGAAGTGAAAAAGAAAATACGATTAGTAAAAAATGATTATAATTTTAGACGCTGCTCGATAGCTTACAAGTGAGACAAAAATAACATTATTTTGCTTCTATCTTGCGAAAATATGGAATGTAATGTGAGAGAGAAGGTACGGTATAGTTTCCATTTCTTCCACATACAAACTTTTTAATGCATTATAAACTTAAGTTGTAGACGACTATAATATCCTTATAAAGCTACAAACATACAGTTTATAAGCTAATAATCGAGCCACATTTCACACTACGAAGCACCGCCTTCTTTTGAGCAGGAAATTATGTTACTCATACGCCATGTATCCACGCGTTTGATCATACTCAATAGAAAGGAGATGCCTAGAAATAATTGTGTAAAGTTTAAAAATCCAAAATTTATTCCTAGAACGTTTTAGAGAAGATAAAGGCATTGAAGTGAAACTTCTTTAGCGGCGGTTGGTTGGTTGGGAGTAAATTGACAAATACAACGAAAATTGCACGCGGAAATGGTTGCAAGAGAAAAACAAATGCTTTTTCAATGTATGCACATGGTATTAATTTAACAAAAAACTTGCTAATAAAAGGTTAAAGAATAAGAATAAGATAAAGACAAATACAAGAATGAAAGTTAAGGTGAGTACGTACATAGATAAATAAAAGGATAAAGGCAAATGTAAAAATATAAACAAAAACAAAGATGCGTAAAGATAAAGGCAAAAATTAAGATTAAGGTAAATTTAAACACATTACTTATATAAAAGCAAAGGTAAAGGGGAACATGTTGCTAAGAAAATAAACGTAAAGCTAAAAATTAAGATAAATATTACGAAAAAGACGAGAATAATGATACTGATAAAAGCAAAGATGAAGACAGAAGAAGAAAATAATATAAAGGTAATGGGATTTTCGGGACTAAATCAGGATTTTCAAGGCTATTTCGGGATTCTCGGACTAATTCGAGATTTTCGAGACTATTTAGGATTTTTCGTTTCGATTTCGATACTGTTATCAATATTGTTTTCGATCTACTTATCGATATTGTTATCGACATAATAATCGATATTCTTATAGATATTTTTATCAATGTAGTAGTCGATATTTTTATTGACATAAAAAAATGATATTGTTAATGTATATTTATGAACATATTTATCGATATTGTTATTGATATATTTATGAATATATTTACACACAATTCGAACCAACATACATACATACATATTTACATACATTAGAGTGGGCACAAAAAATTTTCCAAGTAAGGAAACCTTTAAAATTTTCGGTCCTCTCTTATTCTGGGGTATTTAAAGTGTAACTTATTAATAAATTATAAAATAAATTGTTATCTATGAGTAACAGTTGCAAGAAATGTAGTTAAGGTTGGAATTGTAAAAAGTATCAAGCATACCGAAAATCCTTTTTTATAACAATTTCTGCCGATAGCTCCCATTTACTCAGCTAGTGATAACAAAACTACGTAAAAATTTTTATAGCGAATGCTAACAGGCACAAAACTTTAAAATCCCGTTTCTATACAGCTGATTTGAATGACAAATACAATTCAGTTGAAACTACATATGCAGCGAAAGTTCATTTGTACAGTCGCAGAAATATAAAGTGGCTTGCAAGTGTAAGTAAAGTTAATTAATTTATTATCTTTTCCAACATTTCTTTACTTAGCTTTTTAGTTTCCATTAAAGTTAGTTTTATTAAATCAAGAAGAATATTGTATGCATGTATGTATGTGTAAAAAAATATTTGCCTCCACGCAAATTTTTGCACATCACTACTCATGCGCTCCGTGGTGCCTCTACGTTTGCCTTAACCCAATTCTCCACTTTTTATATATGTATATTGACTCGGTATTAACCACAAAACGGCTTGGCTACTTTACTCTGGCGAAAATAACAAAAATATCAATAACAAAAGCACTGCATCTGGGCAATCTGTACAACCGCCTGACATGCCCTCCCCCCATCGCACTCACCAGAGGAAGGCAGTCATGCTGCCACAAACATTCGCCATGCACTCGAAATCTGATTTAAGCGCATATTGGCATTTTCGGTTGCTTTATTGTATGCACAAGAGGCAAGAGGGCTTCTGCCATTATTGTTATTGGTGTTTGCTTTGTACAAAAAATAATACCTTTTTTTCATTGACTATTGTTGTTGTAACATTGGCCGTTGTAGCGCTATTGCACAATGCAGGCTGAATGCGATGCTGAGCTTGTTGCTGAGATTGCCGTTGCCGCTGCTGGTTTTGTTGTTGTTGTTGTTGTTGCTGCTGCTGCTGCTGGTGGAGCAAAAGAGCAGTCAGCGTTGGGCAATTCAATTTCGGGTTCATGTCAGTTCGGCGAGCGGCAATTTTGAAGTAGCAGCACCTCGAGCGCAATATCGCCAGCTGCAGCTCCAACAACAACAACAACAACAACAACCACAACAATAGCAACATTTGGCAATAAGTTTACTAAATGCCAGCCAAACAATTTGTTTTGTTGGTTTCGTTAAAGCGTTTTTCGTTCGTTGCAGCTGCATTTGGCGGCCATTGATTATTCTTTCTTTAAAGCTTATGCGCGTAGCATTGTTGTTTTTGTTGTATTAGTAGTTTTTATAGCTGCTGCTGCTGCTACTTTAGCGCTTGGTATACACTGCTGCTATGCTGCTCTTCCACCTCGACTCCGGTCAATGCTGCATTCAGTGTATTTTTTTTTTTTTTTTTTGTGCGCCCATATTTAGGTCGAGTGCCGCTCACTTTGGAAATGTTTGAAGCGTCGATGCTTTATGGGTTATTTTACTGGCTTAACCTGCTTCTTCTGCGCTGTTATTCTACACACTTGCCACCACTCTTTTCACTTTGCGCCTCCTTCAATGCGCGCTATCGTCAGCGAATTCGATTAAGCCACTTTTAAGCGTTACTCTTGGCCATTTTGATGTGCACCGTTTTTATACCCGAGCGCACTTGTGCACAAGGGTATATTAATTTTGTTCACATAACGGTTGTTTGTAACAGCCAAAACGAATCGAGATAGATATAGAACAATGTATACATATATGCTCAGAATGAATAGAGAAATCGATTAAGCCATGTCTGTCTGTCCGTCCGTCTGTCCGTCTGTCCGTCTGTCCGTCTGTCCGTCCGTCCGTGTACACGATAACTCGTGCAAAAATTGAGATATCTCAACGAAATTTGGTATGTAGGTTTCTGTTAATCCAAGGTAGGTTGGTATTAAAAATGGGCGAAATCGGACAGTAACCGCGCCCACTTCCCATATAACGGTAATTTCCAGAAATACGAAAACTGCGATATTTTAGTAACTATTGAAGATAATTCACTCAAAATTGATATTCATAATAATTTTCAGACGAAAAATAAGAATATTATAAATTTTTGGAAAATGGGCGTAGCCACGCCCACTTATGGTTACATGTGTATATCTTGGTAACCGCTGCACCCATTTCTTCCAAACTTGGCACAGTTGTTGGCCTCGATACAGCATACTAAATGGCCGAAAATTTAAAAAATCGGACAATAACCACGCCCACATCCCATATAACGGTAATTTAGAGAAATACAAAATCTTCGATAAATCAGTAACTATTAACGCTAATTTATTCAAAATTGATGCTTGCAACAATTCTTTACCAAGAAATATGTTTATGGTAAAGTTTTGGAAAATGGGCGTGGCACCGCCCACTTGTGATAACATATACGTATATCGGTAACCGTTCTACCAATTTATACCAAACTCGGTACGGTTATTGTGCTTGCCACATAAAAGACAATTGTTACAAATTATTGAAATCGGGCTAAAATTCCGGCCGCTTTTCATATAACGGTAAATTTCAGAAATGCTTGAAACTGCAATATTTCGAAATTTAAGGACGCTACTCAAAATTGGTACACCCCGGTTTACCATCTAGCCGTAGCTTTCGGAAAGGTGAAAAAACATATATTTAATACTTGCGCCGGGTATTTAATGTTCGGCTCCGCCCGAACTTAGACTTTCTTACTTGTTTTCTTTTCAAATTTTATTGAATTTCTTTATACCCTCTTTTCGTTGTGTTGTTTTTCTTTTTCGGCAAATATTTTTATTTCTTTATTTCTTTATCGTCAGCCACTTAGATACACGTTGCAGTCAATAACATTGAAAGTACATTAGCCACTTAACTGGAGAGCGAAGGCTTGGAAAAAGCTAAAAAACAATGTTGTGATCATAGAAAAAATCATACATAGCCAGCTCTAGTAACAGCAATGATGCAAAGAGTATGAACGGAGGTTAAGAAAAAAGATTGCTGAAGAGGCTAGAAGCTGGAAAAAAGGGCTAATATAAAAACTGGCAAAACAAAACCCCTGAGTGCTTGCTGAGTTCAAGCAAATTTTTTATAACATTTCTTTACTTAATTTTTGGAATATTTTGCTACTTTCAGTTAAATTTTCTGCTTTACNGTCATATAAAAAACAAACAACATCTCACTTTTTATTGAATTGTCTTTCAAAAAATAACGTTTAATAAACAAATTCTTTTAAAAATATATTATGTGCATGTGCATGGGCTGAAATTTGTACAAAAATCGGCTCACACACATGTGCATGTGCTTAATAACAAACAGCACACACTTTTCTGTGAGCAGAGTTTGTTTTCCACTTATGCACACACATGTGTCTGAGCAGTGAGTACAAGTTGAATGTGTTTCTGGCGTGTGTGTGAGCAGAGCATGTGTGTGCAAATACGAACCCTGCTTTACAATCTTGTAGAGCGTTTTGACCCGCTAATTGGTATTTTCAGAATTGTGTTTGGAAACAATTTATAAATTTAATTACTTTCAACGTTATTTAATTTCCCTACCACTGGTTTCTATATTTAGTTCTTGTTCTTGGCTTCAATCTCTGGGCACAGTCTCTGATCTCTCTCCTTTATAATTAAATCTATTTGCATCTGGCCTCTGGCCTCTGGATTTGATTATGGTTGATTTCAGAACTCTGTCTCTATTCTCTGTATCTCTTTATATATCTGGCCTCTGACTATGAGTCTCAGTCTCTCGTCTCTTTTTCTGATTTTTGGTTTCTTTTCTGGCTTCTTTTACCGGTTTCTGGTCACAGTATCTCGTAACTATCTCCGGCCTTTGACAAATCTATTTCGCTGGCCTTTCGCCTCAGTTTCTGATCTCAGTGCCTGGCTCTAGATGTAATTCTGGCCTCTGCCTCTAACTATGGTCTCCGTTTCTGTCCTTTGTCTCTGCTCTTTGTATCTGGCCTCTGCCTCTGACTATGGTCTCTGTCATTGGCCTCAGTCTCTGGGCGCTATCACTGGCATCTGTTCTAGTCTTCTGACTATAAATATATAAATATATCTGGCCTCTGTTCATCTTCTGGTATGCATTACAATAGTAGCTCTTCCTGGTGTCAAAGTATTTAATTTTCAGTGACATTAAGAAATACCAAATCAAAGCGAATCTGATGAATCTCTAAACCAAGCTAGAAAAGGTGGTTTTGATATATAATTATCGAAAGAAAAAAAAAATGAATTTAAGTCCCAATTTATAAACCTAGGTTACCACTGTCCAATATAATGGACGATAAATAACAGGTAATACTAATAGTTTTTGTTAAGCCTATATTATACCATACACAAATTTACAGATTTTTAGCTTCAAAGATTGAATTCTTATACTGAAAATGCTGAGCTGATTATAGTTATAAAACAAGCCAAACCGATAAGCTGGGTTCACTCAACTGCAAAAACCAACACAATCGATTTTTTAATTTCATAAATGTAGAACTCGGGAAATATAAAAAACTACCAAAAAAATTGCATCAAAATTTTCAACTTTTCAATTCCATTTCATAGAAAAAGGTTGGGTATGCAGTTTTGTAGCGCATTCAATTTTAGTATAACAAGGTGCAAGTTTCAACTCTATAAAAATTACCGTTGATTTTTGAGTATTTTTTTCGTCAAGAGTTTTGCGCATTTTCTTCCATATAAAAATAACACCCCTTGACAAAAAAAAAAATACTCAAAAATCAGCAGTAAGTTTTGAGGACTTGAAACTTGCTTCCTGTTATACTTAAATTTAAGAGATAGCCTCCTGCGTACTCCAAATTTTTCTAAGAAATCGAATTGAAAAGTTTAAAGTTTTGATGAAAATTTGTTTGGCATCTTTTTAATTCTTGAATTTTCTCGAGTTCTGTATGAAATTGAAAAAAATTATTCTGCTGGTTTTTGATGTGGATATTAAAATAAAATTAAAGAAATCAGGTTTATATACTTAAAAAGTGCTGTGTAAATCTGTGTAAATATATATGCACAAAATGTTCAAGATTTGATTTTGAACATGAGATAATTAAAATATACACATAGATATACATATGGAATGCTTAAAAGAGCTAAATTTTTTAAAGTACAAATACATTTTTTACTAAAAATAAACAGCCAGTGTTTATTTTTATTGCCACAGTGCGTAAATTTGCATTCATTAATAGAGGAAACTGGTTATCTATGCTAATATGCGCAAATTTAAACAAACAATTGTTAGAGTGTAAAGAATATCGTCAAAACGTGAGGGTCTTCATATTTTTGACGCTAACTGTATATGTAGTTCGCGGATAATTTCTTGAATATACATTTCAAATTCTGTCGTACTTTAGTAATATCTCAAGCAACATATCATTATGCCAACCATCTGTGATTGTATGTAGCTAAAGCCACAGTTCACAGTCACTTAAGAACCTCTTAGCCGTTGAATCTATTGTTAAAGTTTTTTTTGTAGTTAATATTTACTTTCTTTTTGCATTAGATACTTACTTATATTACGTTTTCCATATTTTTACTATAACTAATAGAATTTATTTTCTATCTCAACACTTACCCATAGCCATGGCCACAACTCGTTTGCCTATTACCGGCACTTGAATGGCCAACAACTTGGTTGCTTTTTAAATGTATTCGCCCGTTTCTTTGTACATTTTACTGGCTGAAATTTCACAGTCAATGCACATGCAATCAATTGAGGGTTGAAGTACGAGTATAATGAGCTTAAATATTATTGCTTAAGTACATATTAAATTTCACTTTGCGCTTTTCTTTTATGTATTTTTGCGTTGGCAGACGACCACGACTGTGGTGGTGGAATTTCTACTACTTTTTTCTTATACGAGTATTATTTAAATGAGCCAGTAGGATTAAAACAGGCCTAGAATTGAAACTTGGTATGGAATAGAGGAAAGGGCTTATTTATCTACCTTTTGAGTTTTACGAAAAAATCTATACCGAGGGAATTCGCCAGATATTTGAAAATTTCAGTACAACTAACAATACTCGTGTAAGTTGAACTTCTATTTTTAGATAATTTTGTATCGTTACTTTGTGATTCATATTTTTACGATTATGCGAGGAAACCTATTTTCACAATATGGCAAGCTCCAAACTGATTTTAGACCCATGGTTTCTACGGAAAATTTTCTTAAAATTACACGCAGTATCCTTCTATGCTATGCGCGCATAGTCGGAAAAAAATACCCCATACAAATTGACCCGCCCTAATATACATACTTATTATTGTTACTTGCGCTATTCACACTCTTTCTGGGAAAAACTCACTCATGCGAATGTAGCTACTTGCATATACATGTATTTACATACGTACATACCTAAGTAAGCCTTTTCAAGTAAAGATGTACTGAAACTATATTATAGTTACGAGTCTGTTTTCAGTCAACAATCGAAGTGTGCTAACTAAGTTAATTGCTTGTAATTGCCAAAGCAACAGACTACCGATATAATGCCACTGAATTTTTGCATGATTGCAACTACTCACACACAGGTATAGATATATACTTATATACAGTCATGTGAAATATAATAGGTACACGACTTTTATTTCTTGTTTTGCTTAATGTTTATTATTTTTCTATAAAAAACATATAATTACCTAACAAAAACCTTGTAAGTTCGAATTACAAACTTCGCAGAAAAACAAGAAAAATTCAATAACATTTTACAAGAAAAAAAACTTTTATAAGAATTTTTAGAAAAATTCTAGTTATGCAGTTTTATAGCCCATTACATTCTACCTCAAGTAATTGGAAAGTTCAAGTGACTAAGAATTCGCGTTGATTTTGGACAAGTTTTTTTGTTGGTGTTTTTAATGTTTTCTTCCATATGAAAAAAATTTTCGAACATACTTTGCATGAAGGAAAATGACACCGTCAGCAAAAAGAATATCAAAAATCAACGCGAATGCAATTTTTAAGCTAGAACTGCGCACTTAAATTTTTTCAAAAAATTACTAATAAAAAGTTGGTTTTTTTGTAAAACTTTGCTAAATTTTTCAATTTGTTCTACAAAGTTTAAACTTTGGACTTATACGTTTTTTATTAGATAGTGAGCTGCCCTTTTATAATAAAAACATAAAACGCATACAACTGAAAAAATAAAACAAACCAAAATTGGTCAAAATATCGTGTCGCTATTATTTTACACATGACTATATACATATGGGTGTTTCCATACAGCCGTACGCGACATTCGTACGCTTATATAGTAACGTAAATCTATCAAAAGTAGAAGTTACAGAAAAAAAAGATTACGGTTATGTTGCAACCAAAGGGTACTACGTTTGGGAAAAAAATAAGCAGCCTCGAAACTTTGGTGTAGAAAATATCCGTTCAAAACCAGCTGATAACGTACGCGATAAAAAAATAAGTGGTTTTAAGGCACATATACATATATGCGAAAGTCTGCGAATCATGGGAGTTTTTCTTTTCTTTAAAAATTCCTAAACTAAGCTAAATAATGTACCTTTACAATCCTTTCATATTTTAAGAGAAATTATCTCTGGCTAGCTTTATATTACAAAAAAAAAACAATAACGTACGCGACATACCGTACGTGACAATTTTTCTCGTAAGTAATAAAATGTATTTATTTATTGAGAACTCTTCTCGCCACCGTTTCATTGTTTTACAACTATTCTAAATAATTTAAATGGAAAATTTGCAATTAACATTGGTTTTGATGTATTTGATTGAAATTTTCGTACTTACAATAACGTATGCGACAAACTTTAAAGGGTAATAAAATATATTTTTACTTCGGTTGGAAAGAAAATTTTACTGTATATCTTTAACTAGAAGAATTCTCGCTTAAGAATTGTAATCTGCATTACCTGCGACTGCCAATATACAAATGACATAGACAAACAATGTTTTTGCATAACGTACGCGACATTAGAATACTATCAGAGGCAAATCAAAAAATTACCGTTATTCGAGCTCTAACTTCTCCTTTTTCTCATTTTTATAGTTAGTTTTTATTGCAAATTTGATTTTAAGATGTAATTGTAATGTTTCAAATCTCTTAATTTAGTTAATAGGAAAGAGAAAATAGTTCATTTCATTAGAGAAAACTGATTCGAAGAGACATTCAGTTTTACTCTTCCATTTTTGAGTTTTAAAATTCCAATAAGCTTAAATACTTCTATATTATATAAAAATTCGAGTATTTTTCTCTTATTAATTCGTCTTAAGAACCCTTTTCAGTTGTTTTTATTTTTTCAGTCCTGGTTGACATTTTCATGGAAACACCCACATGTGTATATGAAGATGCCAGTCCACACGTGCGCAATTCCTACAAGTGCTTATACTGTATATACATGAGTAACGTATACACATCAGTATGCCTTACTCTTCATGCAAAAAATTCGTTAATGTTTTCGACCGGAATTATAAAACCTATCTATTTTATCACTTCGGCCAAAATATTTTGGAAAAAGGATAAGATTTTCGTGCGCTGAACCTGTTTGAAAATATCACCAAAAATATAGTTTTTTATAAAAAAAATATTGTTTTAATTTTTTTTTATTATTTTCTAATCTCCGCTGATAGGAAGGTGTATCCTGAAAAGGTCTGAATAAAATATTTAAAAAAAATTTATCAAAAGAAAAAATTAAATAAAAATAAAATTTTTGCAAAAAACGAAATTTTTTTGGTGTGTCACCTTAATGTACATACGTATACTGTATGTGCATAGTCTGCAGCGGTTTTGCACAAAGTATAGTTAGAGCAGCAAGCATAGAAACAACAAATATCGCCACTACAAATAGAATTTAATGAAATGAAAGAAGGAAGAAAAAATACGAAATAAAAACAAACTGGCTAAGCGCACTACTGCAATAGCAAATGGCAATGGTTTGTAATTTATTTGTTCATTTGACTTAATGCCACTTGATGGATTGTCTGGCTTGGTAAGCGGTAAGCAGCTAGCGACTAAGTAAAAGCAATACAAGAACTGCAGCAGAAAAGCAGAAGGCAGCAGCAGCAAGCAATTCAAGCAATCATTAGAATTGAGTGCCGGTCGCTGGTAAAGTGCTTGAAATTTTTTTTTTGCTTCTAATTTCTTTTTCAATACTTGCTTTTATTTTGTACGACGCCCATGCCGCGTAATCGCTTTGAAATCTTGCGGATGTGTGAGTTGCTATTGCGGCTCAAATATGTAGTTACATTTGTAATTCGTTAGATAGGCCTGCCAGGTGTTTGTGTCTAAGCTTTTTATTGCTTCAACTGCAGTTTACATTAGCTGGGCAATGCACTTGGGTAGGGTGAGAGCCAAGGTGTGCTAAGAAAAAAAATAAAATTAAGTAATATTCAAATATGAAATCTTCGCAATCCTCTCCAAATTCTAATTTTCTTAACAAGTTCTGCTAATTTTCTTTTAAATAAAAGCAAACTAGTTCTTTTTTGATTTTGATGATTGAAGTCTATAAATTTCCAATGCTTTTTAGATTTCCACTCGTATCTTACCCCTACAGCCATGCATCTTTTAAACCACACCACTTTTTCTCACGCCACTTTTAGTTCTTCTTGCACGTCTTGGCTGTGCTCTGTGTCCACACACACCATTCTTATGCAATTTCTTATTCAATTCTCATGTTCGCTTTGCCGCTTTTGCGGCAATTTAAGCTTTTAATTGGTTTAATTTTATTTATTGCCTGCAATTCGCTACCCACACAGCTCGATAACCATTTCAATTGCGTACGGCAATTTTATATAAAACTGCGTAATTAGCGTAGAGATTACAGTCGATTGATGTGATCAGCAAATTTCACTTTGTTGTGCCGTTTGTTATTTGCCAACTAATTGATTTGTATCGTAGATTGATGTGAAGGTTGGTTGCTCATACGCGGTGGTGTGCACGTGTTTTTGGATTAGGTGGTAAGACAGCGAGTAGGTACTTATATATGCGTGTCTACGCGCTTAAATAAAGCTAACGATTTTTACTTTTAACATTAATCACTCTCCTTAGGAAAAAAATATTAAAAGTCCTTTGAAATTTCTACTCATTACAAGAAAAAATATTTAGCGATAATGCATCTAAGCTATTTTCTCATAACGATTTCCCCTATATTTTTAGCTCGCCAGATTAAACAACGCAACCGCTTTCTATTCCGAATAAGTTCTCCGATTGTACTTTTAATAAATTGGCGGCACACATTGCTGATCTGGCTGTCTGGAGTACAGGAGACCCATACATCAAACCCAATAGGGAGGTTTGGTATGCAGATGGATTTAATCTCGAAAATGTAAAAACTGGGGCACTACTGACACTGAAGCCCCACAAAATAAACTGTCGGTTAGTACATGATTACCTAAATGTTCTAAAGCTCTTGAAGCTAAGAACACAGTTTTATTAGTATGGAAGGCGGGGCAAGAAGGACACGATGGCAACGAGACTGAGTGCCTAGCGAGAGCTACCGCAGTATTTTATGGTCCGGATCGCGTTTTTGGGATTACAAAATCGCACATAATGGAGATCCAGGGCACAGATGAGCCACACGATTTATTTGTCCTTCAAATGAACCTAGTTTCGGCAGAGATGACGTCAACTCGTATTTCGTAAACAAACGTCTGTCGGTTTAAAGCGCTGCACAAAAAGAAACGCCAGAGCACATTCCCTGTGAGTGTGATGCAATCGCTCGATACAGTCCAAGGATTTGTGAACTACCGCCAGACCACTGCAGTGTTTTTCAAGCAGAGCTTGCGCCTATAAAGAAAGCTGCACTTTGACTTATCGACTTTTTCCCTATCTGCCTTCGTTAGCAACTACTCCGTGAGTCAAACTGTTTTTGGGTCACCGAAATGCTGAAAAATCTCATTAAAACTGGTGCTATATTGCAGAAAAGTTGGTCACTAAGCTGACTGTACATATTGTGTGGACGCTCAGAACCACACAGCCTGATTCATACAGCTATCTATGTACATACCTTCAAATCACAGTTTGCCGAAGGACCGGATGGAATGGGCCTAACTTCTGCCGCAGCTGCAGCGACGATTAAGAAATTGAAGGCGTGAAATCTATCTCTATCATTTCCTGTGCTAACGATCATATCAGCATCATCTTCTTGGCAGTCTAGCGTGCCCAAGCCAAGCAGGTAATCATTTATTCACGCGTTCGCCAGCAGCTGTGTCAGCAAGTAACTGTCTGCATTTGAACTAACCGCGCACCAATTAAACTTGCATTCTCCTAGCAGTGGGATTTGCAATCTAATAACTATATGAAGACCTATAAAGTAAGTACCCTCGACAGACTTTTCTAGATTTGGCTCATAAGTTGGATGAACGTAAAGCTTATTGAAAACAAGTAATTTAAAACAACTTTTTTAAGACAGCCTGTTATTAGCGATAAATAAAAAAAATCGAACGAAACGAAAGGAAAAACGTGAATTTTTGATTAAGGAAAATAAAAACAAAATCATTCGAGCGGTTTTCGAGAATTCAGGTAATAAAAAAAAATTTGGTAATTTTTTCACCAATTTTTTACCTTAAAATGCCCGATATTTGTTCAATTTATATAAAATTTGTATACGATAATATGTTTACTACTCCAAAGAATCTTTATCCCGAAGTTGAAAGTTATATCTGAAATTTAGGGTGCTAGAGCACTTTAATGGCTCAAAATTGACCCCAAAATAAGCTAATATTTACCATTGTTTTTCTAGGATATAAACCAAATTGGTTACTTACAAAAATGGATTTTCTTGGAAATCGCTTCATTAGTTCTCGTGCAATAGCCGTTTTCGTGAAGCTCTAAAAATTACAACTACAACATTTGAGCACAGCCTCCATATCGAAACGTAAGACGTATCCTACATCAAAAGGATAATCGCATGAGAACTGTGGCCAATCTAAAAATTAGAGCCTTAAAGCTTCAAAATATTTTCGTTTTTTTTTTAAGTCTCAATACGACCATTTTTCACCGAAATATAGCCTGTCAAAAATCGCCGAAAAATTTTAAATATTTTTTACTCACTTAATTTTTGGTGTAGTGTAATATCTGCCTACATTGGCAGGAAAGCTAAGCCAACATTTTTGTTCTTTACGTGGATTCACATAAACAATTTGTGGACCCCCATTTTCTTTGCACACCAACGTAGACCCCGTCGAGTCTCCCATCTCGATGTTTCCATGGACCGCTGGGGGTTCACCTGGAGCACTTTGGGAATCACTGCACTAGACTGCAATGAGAGTGTTGTGACCCTACCAGTCATCACACTACTCTCCTGGCAGTCTAGGGCAGTGAAGACCTACCTAATTATTTTTTAGCTCTTAGTACATCATCTACATCATTCTGATCTTTCTTTTCAATAAAACCGTTTTACTAAATTTGTTTTCCCTTTTTTTTATTATCTTCTTTAGTCTTTTATATACCAAAAATGTCCCATCAGTTCAATAAATAGCAACCAGAAGTAGAGATAATCTACGCACGCCTACTTTAATTTACTTAGTACAAATGTTGCTCATACGCCCCGGCGGGAACACTAAACGTTTTACCAATAGTAAAGGCAAGCGCTTAAGTATTAAAGTTATATATATTTATGTACATACATATATATACATAAAGTGTGAACTACATACATATCTATATACAAGTAGTACACACACACAAAACTGCTGAGGCGTCATGTAATTCACTGTGTAACCTTTCGATGTTTACTTAAAATTGTAGCAAATTTCCGCAAATACCGCCTGTGGCCCTTTTTACCTTTGCGCATTAAATCAACTAACGAAATGACTGCTATAAAGCAAATAAAAGTTATAAGCTACAACGTAGGGCGCAAAAAGGCCACAAGGCGGAAGCAAAAACGAGGTTGGGGAAACAAGATTGTGAGGCTGTAAAAGGAAGTAAAGCTAGTTTGTATGTATGTACATATGGATATATGAGCATGTATGAGTAGTTCACAGCAAAAATGAAGTAAAATATACACATGACTACATATTTTTTAAAGTTTATAAGTAAATATATAAGTATGCAAGTAAGTGTGTGTGTGTGTGTGTGTACATGTATTACTAGTGATCCATAAAAACCGGCTGGGCTGATTAAACGTACAAAAATAAAAGTAAAACTTCACTTGACTGCAGGCAAGGCAATTACATGCATATGTACGTACACATGTGTGTGTTCGCCTATACACACAACTAAGTATAAAAATGAACCAAAAGCGAGGAATAAATTGCAAAAAGCAGAGAGCAAAGTCTTAGAAGGCCGCCTATAAAAAAAATAAAAGTATTACAGCCGGAAAATTTAAGTTTTATGCCAGTAGGTTTATGCCATCAGCATGCGGGTAAACTATAACTGTAACAAACTAACTGCCAGACTGCCTTACTGACTAACCGAGTGACTAGCATGCTGGCTGTTTGGGTGAGCCATGAACTCTGTTGAACAGCAGGCTGCAACAAACTTGAAAGATTTACAATCGCCTCGTACGTGAAATTGAGAGAAATACTACTTTTTGATGCATAAGTACATATGTATGTATATTTAGCTTGTATCAGTGCGAGTGTCTGCTTGTGTGTGATATGCTCTCATCTTCATCCGTAACTTTATTTCACAATTTCTCATTTTTTCCTTAAAATTTTATTTTATTTTTAACATCCATTTGGCTTACGGCAAATTAAATAAAAAGCAAGCAAGCAAGCAGTAGCAACAGCAACATCCACACGATCTGTTCGTTGAGGACGGGATGGCTGCTTACATATAGTATGCATACATATGTATGTATTTTTGTAATTGCAACAGCAGCGGCAGCGCTAGTGGCAGCTGGGGGGCATCTACCGTGTGCCGACTTTCTCGTTTTCTCTTCATTTACATACATACACATATTTACTTTGTGTACTTTTATTCTTACATCTGCATATGTAAATTTTTATGTGAGTATTTGTGTGTGTGTGTGAGTGTGTGTACGACATGTGGGCCAACTGGCAGCTGCCATCGAATAAGGAATTGTAATCATGCAGCGTTTGACACGAGTAACCAGCATGTGGTCCAAGGTTGCGCCATTACTTATTGCAACAAATTAAGTGCAAAAAATATACATATATTGAAAATTGTGTGAATTTAAATGGAAGTATAAAATATGCATGTATTTAAATAAAATTTCTTGTGAAAATGAAGCTCGCATTGGTAATTTGATAAGAAGGTGAAAATGGACGAAATGCCGCAGTCCCATACGTTAGGCTTAAGGCCAAAGCGTATGTTTATTTAAAATACATTTTCGTTTGAGTCAGCCACCATACCCAAGTGAGTAGAGGTGTTCGCTTTCACCCGGTTGTACTCAATTTCAACATTTAAATAACAATGTGTCTTCTAGCGGTCGATCGTTGGCAGACAAAGATAAACCTCCGAGATGCTTCTTCGATGAAAAAACTTTCACAAAACCCATTTGCGTTTGAAGTAGATGCAGATACCAAAATGAAGCAATAGCTAGTTTAGGCATTTAACAAATACATATTTAAGCATCAGATATTTATTTAATATCTTTAGCGCCCTGTCCCTAAATAGAGTTTAAAATTTACCGCCTCTTAAAACACATCTTTTTAGAACAAACTTTATGTTTTAAATTTTGATGAAATTAAAACTTTTTCGAAAAAAAAATTCAAAACTTATAGTCATAGGCTCCATAACTTCCAAATCTAACAAGCATAACTATTTTGTAATATCAGCGTGCAAAAACAAATCAAATAAGTTATTCTTAATGAATTATAGGCTTTTTTCCTATTTTATGGAAAACTTAATGAATTAGCGTATGCAAATTTTGAACTTTTGAAGCACACTGTCATCATCATACTGCATGACACCGGGTTTTTTAGGCAAGAGAGTGAAGGAAATAAAATAATTGTTAATGCAGCCGGCACCTTGCCTTAACTGACATGACAGCAATAAATTGCAAATTAATTTTTTCGGTTTGAATGCAGAGAATATCATGACAATTCACATTCACTTGTATTAAAATACAAAATTTAAAGCTCAAATTACTTACGAAAATGTCTTTATACACAACAAATTTCTATATCAAGTACAAAGTGCATGCCACCGCAGCAATGAGGACAACGTTTTTTTCGCGGTATTCTCCTGTTTTTTTTTTAATTTTTCTGACATGATTTTTGCGGTTGGAGTCATATTTGTGACTCTATTTATGTCGTTTCTTCATAATACAATAATCAGATCTAAAACAAATTAGAATGGGGCCACCTTTCTTTAAAAACAAAAAAAAAATAGAAATCGGTTATCGGATGCAAAGTTATGCAGTACATAAAAAAAAAATATATTCCGACGAATTGATAACCTCCTCCTTCTTTGAAGAAAACCTTACTTGGTTTTTTTTTTTGAAATTATGTTCTTAAATGAAGAATATAAACTTACGGAAAAATTACCAATAAGATTTTATTTTTTTATTTGAACCATAAAACAGGCCTACAAAATTTCAAAAAAGTGCAGACCCTGGGAGTAGCGTTTACTTATCTAAAGGTTTTTGGTGCGCAGAATCTGAATCCAGCTTGAGATTGGCTCCGCTAGCTCAGGTTTTCGAGATAATCAAGCCAAAAGCGGGAAAATACGATTTTTTTTGCTACACACATAGTAGTTTAATTACGATCAATAAATTTTTGTAGAACACTGAATAACTAACTCATTTGAAAGTAAACATTTTTCCTTTGAATATACTTTTTCACACAACAACCAATTAATTTTTTTTTTTTTAACCTAAAATATTGTGCTTCGAAACTTATGAGTGTTGCGATAGTAAAACAAAGTAAAATAACCTATGTATAATAAAGTGAAATAAAATAAAATTATGTTTTTTTTTGTTTGAGTTTTCTTATTTAATTTAGTTTTATTTTATTTAATTTTTTAGTTAATTTGATTTGATTTGATTTACTTAAATTTTATTTCATATTTGTATTTTCTTGTATTTAAAGTAAATTTATGTTATTAATGTTCATTTTCTCGATGTAATTTATTTTAGTTTATTTTTATTTTATTAATATGTACATATATAAATATATGCAGTTTTATAGGGATCCCCACATACATATGTACATTCCTTTTGACGTAGAATACGTCTTACCTTAAGGTATGGGGGCTATGTTCAAATGTTGTAGTTGTAATTTTTAGAGCTTCACAAAAACGCTTATTGCACGAGAACTAATAAAGCGATTTCAAAGAAAAGTGTGGCGTTTCAAAGATAAAATTCCAAAC
>NW_016157133.1:542346-584463 GCF_001687245.7 Rhagoletis zephyria | reverse complement strand
GTACGCATTCGTGTGGTTGGTTTAATGTCCAATAAAGTAAACTGAGTGCGAAACTTGGTCACAATCGCATTAATTGTTTGCTCACTTGGTCGATTATGTAGACCATAAATCGGACGTAAAGCGCGAAACACATTCGAACCGAACACTGATTTTGGTAATAAAATTCAATGATTTGCAAGCGTTGCTCGTTAGTAAGTCTATTCATGATGAAATGTCAAAGCATACTGAGCATCTTTCTCTTTGACACCATGTCTGAAATCCCACGTGATCTGTCAAATACTAATGCATGAAAATCCTAACCTCAAAAAAATCACCCGTTACAACGTAAGCGCTTTGACGCCAGGCGGCTGCACTAGTGGCACTTATTACATTGACATTTTGTATTTTACCTGCAAACCATGCATTGAGCATATTCTGAGCAAAAGAGAAAACTTAAAGAATTAGTAAAGAAATCATTACTTCCATTTCCTATTTTTTACCAAATTTTCTAGAATGAAATTAACAGCGCACACTTCGCATCTTTTACATTTTTTTCGAAAGAAAATCGGTAAAGCAATGACAAAGATGCTGTGATGTGAAGAATTTCTTAATGATTTTGTTAGAATCTTCTTTAAGAAATTTTTTTACGAGGACGTTCTTTGTAGGCTCGCAGAGAAATCGTTAAAGATTTCGAAACAAACTTCCGATGGGCTTAAAAATTTCGGTAGCTTTGGTTTGAAAGGCAAACACTTTTTCGAAGCAATTAAATTTTTTTTTAAGATGCTGACTTTGGTCCAGCATAAAAAAAGGATTGACAATTTTTGAAATCGTATTACAACCACGCCCAACTCCCATATAAAGGCATCAGTAACTGCTGAAGCTAACTCACTCAAAATCGAACTTTTTTTTAATAAATCTTGTCTTCGTGTTATTAAACATTTTTGGAAATTGGGCTTACGACTGCATACCGTGTGTATCTCGGTAGTCGGTTTATCAATTTGTACCACAACAAACTCAATACAATTATTGACGTTGATATAAAAAAGCTATACGTTGAAAATTTTTTAAATCGAACTAAAATTACGCCCACTTTCCACTTCCAAAAAAAAAAAAAATAAGTAAATAAAAAATATGTAAAACATGTTAACAACGTTTGGTGCGTTGCTTAAAAACATTGCATCACACTGGTCTTGGTATTCTGGCAGCTGGAAAAAACGTATACTAAAAATTTCAGACATACAAATCGAGCCCTAACCGCCAAAATAACGTAAGCGACATTTTTTTCAAAATTTTCCTTTTGATGCAGAAATATTCCTAGAGCATCTAGACGCATTTCTGCATCAAAAATAAAATTTTGAAAAAAATGTCGCTTACGTTATTTTGGCGATTAGGGCTCGATATGCTCACGATTTAAGAAAAAATAATAATTTTTCACAAATAAACTCGAAGTTCGAGAGAATTTTCCGTATGTCTTCAAAAACTAATTTTAATGTGTTAATAATATTATATCTAAAAGCTGCTACTGAATAAAAGCCTACTTACCTTGTCAGTATATTTATTGAAACACAGCGAGATTTCACAAAGTTATGCAGCTGGCTTTTCAATATATACATACATACATACATCCATATGTATGTATGTAGTCATATTCGTCCGTATGTATATATGTACATTCTCGCATGTATCTTTATTTCTTCACTCAATCATGCTCTTCAAAAGCAATCGTTATAATTCACCTACTTATTCACTGTTGCTTTCGGTTTCATGTAGTATTAAATGCTACTTTTTTATATGCGCGGATTTATTTTATTGAATAAATATTTTCTTTCAATGCTGTGTGTATTTACATATACAAATTTATGCCAATATACAAGTGCTTTATTGCCGTCAAAGTACATAAACATATCGACGTTTTACATATAAAAGTATACACTTGTATGTTTCTATATTTTTTCGTATTTTTTTTTTTTGTGTTTCGTTATTGCTTCGTTGATTCGTTGCCAGCAAATGAAAAAGCACACTGTTTATTATTTGCTTTTATTCGGTTATTTTCCAGGTAGACGCCTATGATAGAGTTGCATTCAAATCGTTTTTTTTTTATTTATTTATTTATTGAATCATTAACGCAATTCAAAAGCGCTCAAATTTTCAATTGAAATTCAATGCTCAAAAGAATCAGTCGGGTCTTTGCATGTTTATTGGCATATTGGTTTTATGTATGAGTGCTGGTAGATTTCACATAGCGGCTTCATACTTCCATCATACTTTCTTCAGTTCAGAGCATTTAATTGGCACACGATATAGCCGTATGTATGTCAAAGAAGAAAAAAATCATATTTCATCTCACACGTTTGAAAAATTTATTGTCTTGCCCTTTCTTTTATAGCTTTATTTATAAGTAAATTATAATTTTTTTCCATTCGCTTGCCGCACTTCAATCTATCTGCTAATATTTATTACACGTTTCCTTAGTAAAATACTTTATTTCCTTTTGTTGATTTATCGCCGCGTATATCGTTTGTAATATTCGATTGCCAACAACTGGCTGGTATGCTGAACTTTAAGTGCACTTTGTAGCAGTTAACTCAACATTCAGTGGCTTTATGAGCTGCAAAAGTATTTGGTATTTAACATTTTGAGTTGCTATTTTTGTTTACCGCAAACAATTTATGAGCCAAACGCGTTCGCCGCACATTAAACGGGTAGTAAAATCCAAGCACACACACACACAACGTGCTAAGTCGCCTAGAGGTATGCAACACTTTTGTTTTCTTTCAGCGATTTATTGACTTCAACTTTGGTATAGCGAAAGAGTTAGCTTACACACATTTTCCCTCCTTAATAGCTTACAAGCTAAACAAACACACACACGCACACATACTCATACTCGAAACACACCAGCCTGATCATATGCTCGCAAAAAGTTTGAGAAGGTACTCAACTGCCCTTTTTGTGCATCAGTGAACTTTAGTTCATTGCTTACCTATCCATACGTACCAGCAAACTACACCCACTCACCAGCGAGCTATCCACTCGCACATCCACAGCCAGCCAGCTACTTTTCACATTTTTTTTTTTACCTTATTCCTTTTTTTATTTTCACATTTTTCCCCGCTATGCAGCTACTCTCTTGCTTTACTCTCTATGTTAGTGGTATCATAGACGTCTTCGCTTTGTCGAGCTAAAATTTTAAACGGAAATGCTTAATTTTGCGTAAAATTGTCGTCGTCGTCGTCGTCGTCAATGACGCACAACTTGTGGGCTGTTGAACTCATTCACATGGCTATAGACTTTGGGTTTGCTGCCTGCAACATTGCCGCACTTACATTGTATTTCGTATGTGTAACAAAATGTAAAATTTTTATAGCTTTGCTTTTCGGTCACAAAGAGTAAAAGATTGCAACATGAGTCCTGATTAAATTTTGGCATGCGAAAAGTTAGTGAGGTAAACAGCTGATTACTTACACATTAAATTAGTGTAGCATACTTAAAGGGGTAAGCTTAGAAAAAATCTGAAGATCTAAGTTTAAAGCTACAATAATTTAGCTAGGAGCTCGCCTACAGGTGACAGAGAAGCAGGTAGGTCAGGCTTCTTATAAATAAAACGAGCCGTGCTCGCAAGGCAGCTCCTCCAGCGACTGATATCCAATCCCGAAAGCTCATCGGGAGATTGCAAAAAAAATAATTACAGCAGTAAACTTTCTTAAACCTCTTTGTTATGATAACCGTATGGTAATATTTGATTAATTTTATCAATTTAATAATTGAATAAAATTTTTCAAACAGGTGGCAACCCTTTCCAAAAACAATTTTTACAGTAAACTTTCCAAAACCTCTTTATTTTGATACCTATATTGCAATATTTATCTAATTTACCTTACCAATTAAATCAAACTAAATTTTAAAATAGTTGGCAACCTTAGACAAACACATTTTCGACTAAAAGTCTTCTGACCCCCTTATTTGGAAGCCATATTGCAATAATTACTTTATCTTATCAGTTTATTTAAACTGCAATTTTCAAACAGGTGGCAACTCTCTATTTCTATATTTTAAGTTCGACCTTTTTCACTGCATTGGATAAAACTGCATTCGACTCCATGCACTAGTTTTCGAGGGATGCNTAAGATTAATAATAATAATCTTACAGCAAGTAGGTTCAAGGGAAATACCATTCCACAGTTTTGAAAAAATCGGTGTTTCGCGCTTTTGTAAAATTTAGTTACCATCGTATACGCGATACTGCGTTTGGCGTATACGAGGTACTTCGCGCTGAGCGACGATATAGTTCAATGCAGTCCAATTTTTAATTGTTTAATCTTAATTAAAAAATATTTACAATGTGGTTGTTCACGCTGATTAGGTATTTCATTGATTCTTACAAAGAAGTTGGAAACTGTGTACCTATGTACTTATTTAAAAACGTCATTTAGAGTCTGGTAATGTTTACGAAGATATTAACATACATATGTACCTAATACGGGAAGCCTGATTTTCTAAAATATGTATTTATATATATATACTTATATATGAATGTATTTCATTTATTTTCAGCCTTAAAAGGATTTACTTTTCAGAAATGCAAATAAAAATTGATTTTCTTTGGTTTGAAAAATTTGTCTATACGTACTATATAAAAGAGTTTGTGATTACCTGAGTTGTTAATCTAATAAAAAAAATGGTTATTTTTCCTTACATTTGGTAACTTTTTCGTCAAATCTTGGTTAGAAAGTTCTTTGAGCGGCGGCAACACTGGATGCGCGTACAAAAACATACAGACCAGACAGAGAGACGAAAATTTTAAACATTGTTGATTTGGCTTCTGTTGTCCTAATAAGTAATAATTTTTCTTTAATGTCTACAATGTACATACATCGGCCTGTTACAATTTTATTATATGTCAGATTTCAAAATTGTAGAAAAAATGTTAGCCAATTTTTTGCCAAAAATCTATTGACATATGATTATTATCTAATATATAAAATACACACACACACAAAGAAAATAAAAGCCCACTTTTAACAAATTTGTTTAATATTTGAATTGAAGAGGAATCTAATTTTCAGTAAGTATGTTCTATTAAAATACACTAACTTTTAAAATTAGAAAGCCATCATATTGGACCCATCACTTAAAATTTTTTAAACCTGCTTTCAGATTCGTAATCTATAGATATATTTCACTAGAATTATATGGGTGTTTAAAAAGATGAACTTTAGTTATAAGAAATGTAACCAGTAAAAGCGGCGACGAGTCTTGTCACTTCAGAACTGGGCTTTTATAGCAAATTTATCATTCTTTTAAGATCATACTTGGGTCAATTTGGTTTTTCTATGCTGAATTCCGGGATGGTAATCCAAATAAGATTCCGTGGCTCAGGATATCTACTGAAGGTAGATGCTTCTCTATCTTCATCTTCTTGGAGCTGAAAAACGCCGTTGGCTTTAAGGCATTTGAAAAAATTGTCTAGCAAACTAAGGGGCGTTTTACAGTCCGAAGTTGTTACCATAACCAGTAATCCAATTTCAACTTACCGTAATATGTGTGAAAACGCAGTCAACAAAGGTTTCGTATCCTTTAAACAAATTTTATTTGAATGAATTCGAAAATATGGTGATGCGCTCACCCTGAGAGTGATTCAACAGGCAAAGAAACTGCTAGACAATCTCTCCCGAATTCAGGTAGATGAAAAGATTTTCACTATATTATAGCATTTCATTGAGGAAACTCTGACCTGTAAGAGGAATTACCCCGCAACTTGCTTTCAAAATTAATTCTGGATAACTTTGCATATTTTTAGGCGCTAAATTTAACCTTATTGACTTATCTAATAGTGGGGTACTGAATATAGCCGCACTTAACTCCAATATATATTATATTTCTGTTCATCACAATTTCATGGTAACTTCACGGCTTTGGTGCTACACATGTTTGGGCATGTGTGTGGGTGAAGTGAAAAATAAACAAGGATTAAAATTGATGCGACTTTCTTTCTTTTTAAATTTGTGCTATTCAAGAAACATCAATACATCCATTGCAGCGCCCAATAGTCATCGTTTAAGCTCCTGAGTTAGACAAACATGCCAACTATGGCTATTTCTGACTCATCTAGATAATACATGAACCCCATAATTTTGTATGCCCGAGTTCCTAGCTGGTCTTGTACGTTTACTTTGTTAAATGCAAAATATTATTAGTTAAATTTAAGAGTACCATTAATTTCTTCGTGATTGAATAATCGGATATAAACCAAATTAGTACGTGACCACCTCTTTCGTACTACCTTTCCGTTCAAAAAAGAATTATGGAAATCGGTTAACGTGGTCCAACGTTATGCGGTAACATACATAAAAAAATACAGACATAAAAATAAAAATAAAAATATTCCGACGAATTGCTAACCCCCTCCTTTTTTAAATCGGTTAAAAAATTAAACAAAATTTTATATGAAGGGAAATCTATCAAATCTTGTGAAAATGGGAGGTGTTTAACAAGTTTTGTATTTAAAAAATATGCCAGCACTGGGGTTAAGAGATTCTTGAGATCCCCAGCTTCGTATATAAATTGTCTATGTAAATAAAAACAGGTGCTGTCTCACAAAAAGCTCAATAAAATAAGAGATTCCATTGACGTCCTTTGGTTTCAAGTTTTGAGCTTTTTGTTAATTTAATCAAATTATATCATAGTACGTAGATTAAGAGATCCAATGACATATCGGCCAAATCTGGCGGTAGAATTCGGAAGTACCTTGATGTTGGATATTTTTAGGAGCTAAATGTAAACTGTCACAAACCCTTAAAGAGTTGGCAGGTTTTCCTCAAAGTATAAAACGCTTTTAGATATATATTTTTTGTTACTCATGACTACTTTTATACATTAGACATACTTGCTTTAGACTTACTCGATCAGAATTTAGTATATCGATTTCCAGAGCCCCACTTTCAGGTAATATTATTCCCACATACATGTTTTTGATGATCGATAGTACAGAAATTGATTTCTCATTACTCCACCTGTGGAGCCAAGTGCAATACCATGGATATTTCGTTTTAATAAGCAACTACTGCTTTCAAAATGTATCTGCATACTTTGAGGGGATTGTTTCGACAAGCCCTTAATGATATCACAAAAAAAGCTTTGCTTTGTTGAGTGACATACTTTTAGGAGCACACTAATATCAAAGTAGCTTCTTACCGCTAGTATGGTTCCGTCACTAAAAGTATGCTAATAAAATAATTTGCATGATTTCGATTTCCTACTTTTAGGCATACCACTTTAAGCTATCCTGCGTGAATTGGAAAACATTAGTGAAACATTTTGTGCTTGCAATAAATACATCGATTATATGTAGTACTTTTGTAACATTTTTTGATTGCAAATATTTCACATAAAATAAGTTTAGACCTACGTATAAAAATATGCTTCATACTCTTACACATGATGGGCTATTGTAGCAACTGCATACAAGTGCTAGAAATTTCTTAATATTCACTAGAAGTGTATACTTTTAGGGTTCCAAAGATTATAACTTATGTATAATTTACAATATTAAGATGTGTTATTATAATCTCCTGTATCACTAAACATAGGAGTACATACATACAAACACTCACTTTAAATCATTCATTATACTAATCCATTGCATTCCGCTAAAACTTTATGCGAAATCATTCAAACAAATTTGCTTGCCCGCATGCATTAGCCAACATTGCCAAATCGCCGACTTTTTTATGAATTTTTGAAAATTTTTTTTTAATTGACGTTATTAGGTATCATCATCTTTTGCTGCAACACACTTACACTTGCACATTTGGAGCCAGTATTGCTTTGACGTACACGCGCTGCACAACGGTTTCATTAATTTTTCTTTTGTATTCGTATGTATGTATGTATGTATATTTTTTAACTATGTAGCCTACCGTTAGGCACACTTACTTTGGAATACACTTCCTTAAAATACACACACAAACTAAAATTGCATTTTTTTTTTAGTGCACAAAATTTTTCATTGCCTGCTCTGTTCATAGGCGCTTGCACAATTTTGTGTTTCCTAAATTTCTTATCAAGAATTCGTTCGTTTTTACGAGTATTATTAAGCAATGCAACTGTGCTGCTATCGAAAGCCAACGATGGTTCGTTTCAAACTCGATTTTTTTTTCTCTAAAATTTGCTTTATGCTATTTTATTTTTGCACAAATATAATTCTTCATTTTTTTCTGTTATTTTAAAATTTAAATTTTTCATTTTGTTTTTTTTTTTTTTTATTTGTTTCTTGTGTATGTCACACACCGCAACGCGACGCACCGTCGAGCGCTCAAAACGTAGCTGCGCTGCTGCGCTATTTTTCCAAACGACGACTACACAAAACCACGACCTTTTCAGTACTAAAGGATTTTCGCCCATTCATACATGCGTTCGTGTTGGCGTACTCGTTTGCTCGTATGCTGTGCACTCGTGCTTTTTTGCGACGCTAAGGTGTGGGTGGCGGTGCGGTGCAGTGCGGTTAGGTGAGGTGAGATGAGATGAGATGAGGTGAGGTGAGGTGACTTTCTTCATCATGCTCGTCGTTGGTACACTCAATAGCCGCGTTGGCCATCCAAGTGTCTATGTCAGCACGGCTGGAGCTTAAATTACAAGGAACGACATTCGCGTGTATGCCACTCGTTTGCTCAGTCGTGGCTTTTTCGCTTGTTTGTTCAGCCATTCACAGCAAAATAGCAGCAGAAATAGCAGCAGCAGCTGGGTTGCACTGTCGTTGACATTTTTACTCGTTCGCTCCCACACACACACACATACACTCATCGATATGCATTTTGGGTTTAGCTTTGGAGCAGGCTACTCGTAAGAGTGTATATATATATATGTATCTGTGTATGTATTCGTTTAACCGTTCATTCAGTCGTTCACAGTGTGGCCATAGTCTAATTTTTTTCCTACGAAAACTTCCTACCAAAATCCACCAAAACCTACAACAAAATTGTTTGAGGTTTTAATATTTTTGTTTAATGTCAAGCTTATTAAAAATGTAGATAACAACAAATTAAATGCGTACAGCTATTCATTTTACTGCACAGAATTATGCGACCTCACAATATCTATTGTGCTAAGCGCTAATTGTAAGCACTCCAACCTTAGGCTATTCAAAAATCTAAACACTTTGGACGGTGCCATATTCAAAAATTTTAGATGGAAAAGACAATCGATTTCCAAAGTGTATCAGTCTACGATTCATGTTTCGTGGGCAGGCTCTGTCTCTATGCATCTATTTGCTGGTTTTATTATCATTGCAACAATCTGAGATTATTCTCAGCTCCTAAATAGTTTTGCAGTGCATCCTTTAGATGCACCGAAGAATGGCTCGGAGCCATGCAACCGCATTTCGGCATTACGCTTTACGAGACAGTCAGCTTTACGCAATTGTGAGCTCCCAGGTGATTCGAAAGTCCACAAGCCTTGATGCCATTTTAAAAAGGTCTAAGGCAATATTTATTCTGGCTCCTTTCGTACCCATTAGCAGACTTTTCTGGTATCTTGGTCAAAGTACGCCATAAAGTACAACTGGATGTTCATGTTGTATATTGGCAATAATAAGGCTATACGTTTGTACTAACGAATCAGATATATTTTTGCGTATTATACGAACGCACTGGTGAAATATTCGTGTAAACAATATTTGTATTTGGAGCTACATACTTTCTATTTTCTGCAAATAACTATTACTCATTGTCACGGAATCTACCAAAATCCAATCTAGCCTACCAAACACCAAATGGGGAAAAAAACCTACCAATTTTGGTAGGAAAATCGCATTCGTGGCAACACTGGTCGTTCAGCTATTTTACAGATATTGTTGGCTGTGTTTGTTGCGCGACTGTTGGTGCAGCATATATGAGCATAAAATATTGCTTTGGATGCCCTGAAGGTGTTCAGCGCATAGGCCTCTAAAGCTACCCTGCTTTTCGTTAGATTGCAAAAAATTCCATTTAAGTATTTTGACTGAGAACCTACACTTAACTTATTTTCTTTTCATCTGTTCGCTTCTTTCAGAAACTCATTGTCTTCAAGTAAAGTGCAATATAAGAAGCCTTGAAAAACAGCAATACAATTTTGTAACCTCATTTTCTATGCGAGTACACTTGCAGAGTGAAAAAAATTAGTGCTCTCACTTTAATGCTCTATTTTGAGCACATTTTAAGCGCGCTACGAAATTCCCAGAGAGAGTGTTAAGGCGAGATAGGTAAATATTGTTTTTTTCTAATATATGTATTATCAACACAAACTCTTTCTAGTCCAAATAAAATGCGACTATCATCACTAAAATATATCTAAAGCAAAAATTAGTTCACAAAAAATCACTCATCCAACAGTACACATGCGCTCAGGGAGTTGCTAAGCGTACCTAGCAAGCTTCTACTCTCATAGCTCAAACCTCTTAACTCAACGCTGACATCGCTCCAACGTTAATCACCTACAACTCGTATTCAGCTACCCTTTCTCTCCCTATCTCTCTCTCTCTCTCTCTCTCTCTCTCTCTCTTTCTCCGCTTTTACTCCCTCACTTTTTCCCTCTCACCACAACAGCAACTCTGCATATTTCTTTCTCTCTCTCATATCTGAATGCGAAACATTTGGAATTGGCACACATATCATTTATCTTTGGGCACCAGCGACATTTGCTGTTATTTCAATACATTATTAATTTATGCTCACTTTCATGTTCGTTTATTGGTATATTAGTATGTTTGTATGCATGTATTTATGTATAGTATTTATTGTTATTGGAAACCTCTAATTTAGTGGGCTTAGTTTATTTGCATATCAAGCAATAATTCAAGGTTTAACATAGCCAAACAAAAGAAATCAAAGTTATTGTTTTACGTTGTCGTAAAAATAGAAGAAATTTAATGATAGGTTGGGAAAGTTAAAGAAAAGTACCAGGGAATCAAACTAATAAATAATTCTACTAAGCAATTAAGTATATGGGTGTGTATGGGGTTAAATTTTATTTTTAAGGTGTAGGAATAAAATGAATGGAAGGAGGATTTTTTGTTTAGTGTGCAACAGTTTCACTATATATGTACATACATTCGGTTAGGTTATGTTGGGCGGCAGCCCCGCAAGACAGGGACTCACTTACGATACAACGCCTCGAGCCGAGTATGTAATTGGGATTTCAGCTCATTTTATTTCCCAAAGGCTCCTGCGGGCTATTCGGAATGTGAAAGCCAAAGTACTCTAATCTTAACCTCGTAAACACTGGGCACCCAAGAAGGAGAGCAGATTCCACCTCCTCATATTCCAGGTTTAGAGATTGGCCCATTAAAACCCCCACCAAGAGTGAGAGCTTTGGCTTTGTAAGTGTGAGGAGTGTCCTCGGCCAGAAAGACTTTGCAATCGCACGTATCCTAGTTTCGCCTCAGTGCCGCTGTGATCCGGAACCCGCTTGTCTATCAGACTTAATGCTCGGCTCTCTGACTGTCATTGCACTCCTAAGCACCGCTTCTTTACCAGTAGCCACTTCCGCCTAAAGTACACTGCAGCAGTCCGGCAGCCTGAACTTAATATTGATGGAAAGCTCTCGACAGAAGACGCAATCCACCAATCCTGCCGTCCAGTTTCGATACATCCGTGAAGGAGTTTACTGCTCCCTCACTTCAGAAGCTCCGGCGTGCCCAATCCTCCCTTGCGATAAAGTGGACAGAAAAGAAGCTTCTAGATGCCATTTTGGTGGCATATTAATACGCGCGATCAGGAATGAATTCGAAGCCCTCTGGAAATCCAGAGTGTTCAGTTCTTAAGTCCGTCAACCAGCCTTCGTCAAAATTGACGGTAAAGGCGAAAATGAAAACAAAGAGCCAGCATAATATACATAAGAATTAGGGTAACTGATAGGGTAAGAAAATTCAACGAAATTTTTCAGTAAGAACCGAAATATATCCAGTCATCAGAAATTTAGTTGTCGAAAGTTATCAAGTTTCTTATAACCGAAGTTTATAGTTATCGATATTTATCGGATCATCCATATTTTTAAGTTATCGGAATGTAACGAGTTATTGAAATTGATCAATGTTTATTGAATTATCGAAATTTAACGAAACGCAGAAGTTAAGTTATAAAAATTTATCTGATTAGTTTATTAAATTTTATTTTATAATTTATTTATTGAATAAACAATATTTATCGGGTGATCAAAACATATAGAGCTATCGAATTTTATCGAGTTATCGTGGTGTATCGATTTCTTGAAAATGATTGAGTTATCGATATTTACTAATTTATCGAAACTTTTTGATAGTTATCGGATTTTTTGTGAATGAAATCGAAGTTTTTGGAATTTTCAAGTACATAGGGTTTTCGAAATATCCACAATCAAATGAATTTTTCTAGTATCTCTATTTATCGATTTATCAAATTTTATCGAGTTACCAGATTGTATCGATCTATCGAAATTTGTCGACAGATTTTAAAATTAATGGAGCTATCAAAATCAAGTTATCAATGGATATCGCTATATGTAAATTTTGGAGGTTTAGAAATGTATCCAGTTCTGAAAACGCAAGGTTGTCTAATAGCGTTTTCTTTTCTCAAAAAAAGTTGTGCCCTTTTGTATGGGAACTCTTGCCTTGCGTTGCCCTGAAACCTCAGAAAATGTTGCGTTCTTTATATGAGAATGAAACAGAAAATATACTACTCCATCACAATTTATTTATAGAACTTAATAAATCTGAATTATTCACTTGGCCTGTAAGTCTTCAACAATTTTAAAGCAAAACGCTTATTTCTGATAGGGAAAATAATTGCATTTTTACAAGATTAAATTAAAAATCCACCATGCAACTCTCGCCCTCACGTTTATTTGAGGGCAGAAAAGGCAGCACTTTCGCCGGATCAGAGCGCAACCTGCTGAGAAAAGAACACGACGCCTTGTGAAAGGGCTGAGAAAAGAATTCAGTGGTATGCCTTTTTCCACTTGCAAGCTGCTACTTAGTGAATTTGTAGACAAAAAATCTAAAGGAAGATGAACTCAATAAACGACATGTCGAATGCTCAGGCAGACGTAGCCTAAATGGGATCGGAAGCGGTCTAGAAGTGTATACTCACTAAGAAGAGGCGATATATCTAACGTTGTGGGGGCTCTAACCGAACATTGTGTAATAGGTAAGCGTGCAGAAAGGCTCGGCGTTCCTTTCAGAAGATTTTGAAATAACGCTAAAGACTACAAAGAGCAGATAATGGTCTGGCATCTTCTGTGTTAGTGCCCTGCACTGTGTAAAATTAGAAGGCGGCATCTGGGTTCACCTGGTGCCTGGCCGAACGAACGAAGTGCTTGAACACAATGGGCCTTCTATATATGGCTGAAGGTGGCAACTCTACCTACCTACCTACCTACCTATATCTAAAATATTGGTTAAACGGGATTTACTATGTTACAAAACTGAATTGTAGCTAAATTTTTTTCCGAGTACTTTAGATATATCTACTATGTGTGCGCATATGTAAACACACTTAAATAAATATGTAGTTATGCATGTCTTCGTATGAAGCATTAGTTTCATTATATATGTTCATATGACTTTTTAAATATATATATTTGTACTGGCTAAAATTCTGAGGCAGCAGATTTTAGAAAAAATTTGTAAGAATTATACTTGTAATATTTTTGCGTACCTAACAATCCTTCTTACAAAATAGTTAAGTACAAATATGAAGCCTTATTATAATTCCCTCATATAGGCGCATAGTACATATTTACATACGTATATAAGTAGTACATGCACTCTTTATATCCAAACGTTATACCCAAGAACATCCCGAAACGAAGCTCTTATGATAAATGAAAATGGATTTATTATGAAAACCCGATTTATTACTGGAAACCTCTAAGATATCCGCTTGAGTTTCATAAAGACAAAATACAAAGTTTTACTCATTTTTCTCCATTAAACCCTATTCAGCAATATATTTCGCTCGGCTGCCTCATTTTACTCAATTTATTGAGTATTTAATGCACTCGCATATGAAATAAAAATTTTAATTTTATTGTAAGTTTTGAAAGGCTTTCGGTATTTTCACAAATGAACAGTCGTTAATTCTTATGCCGTGTTCACTCTCTCATTGACTCTCCCATATAAAACAGTTACCTACTTCAAATCTACGAGTGGAAAGCCTTTCGTCTTTAAAAGCGCACGTGACCATTTGAACGAATCATTTCATTGAGAATTTCATATCACTCATAATGGTAGAATTGTTAGGCATGCCGTTAGATGCACGAAGAATACCTACATACATACATATTTGTGCGGCGACATTGGCTCTTATACGCCGACTAGTCCCATTCTGCCTGTACTTTACCAAAGCTGTAGAAAAAGCTTTCACTCAAAATTGCTGTACATCTCGTAGGAGTAGTTTTTAATTAATGCTTAATTTCGTGTGGTGAGTTACAATGTTGACAGTTTTTTTTTAGTTCAAATATTTATCATTTAAAATAAAATGCAATATGAGTAAATAAAATAGCTTACACTATTGAAGAGCACCAAAATAATAGCTCCGAGCAGACATCAAATGCAATCTTAATCTTAGCAAAAAATATACATGACTTAAGTGAAAAAAGGAAAACAAATAACACTGTGAGACAAATGGTAGGGGTCAGTGATCGGGAAGGGTTCAAACTACCGGGGAAAGTTATATCGGTAAAAAAGAAGTTATACGTGTCCCCGCGTTTCGCTGGGTCACGTCTAGGAATCGAGATATATATATAACTATCATATAGGGGAAATTGTCACCTTTGGTGCTCTTTTTTTGACAATACTCGAGAACCACTAGTCCGATTTTGCTCAAACAAATTTAAAATAAAAATTACAATTCTTTTAATCTATAACGTTTTTCTATATAATCAACAGTTTTAAAAAAATTTTATATTTTAGGCAAAAAATATTTTTTTTCTTCATACATTTATTTTTACCGGCACAACTGTTGATTATATAGAAAAATGTTATAACGGGTGATTTTTTTGAGGTTAGGATTTTCATGCATTAGTATTTGACAGATCACGTGGGATTTCAGACATGNGGTTCTCGAGTTATGTCAAAAAAAGACCACCAAAGGTGACAATTTCCCCTATATGATAGTTATATATATATCTCGATTCCTAGACGTGACCCAGCGAAACGCCGGGACACTTATAACTTGTTTTTGACCAATATAACATTTCCCGTTGGTTTCATCCCATCCCGATTTTGTCGTCCCGCATAGTGTAATAAGAGAGTGCAACAGCATTTTTAGCGACGGAATGATTTCAACTTAGGATGACAGACGTAGACCCTCATAGTAAAACGCCTCAAATCCTTTGAATACTCGGATAAAATTTTCTTTATGTTTATTTAATGTTTGAAATCTTTTGCTTCAATGTTTTTAGAGTAAGTGGAAAAACGGGTTAAAATACATATCGGAGCAAAATATGTAAAATATTTTAACCCCCAGCTCTCTTAGGAAAGGATCCTTTTGGCTCTTGAAAGGGGTTGGGGCAGAGATTTTAATTGAGATTAGTGATTCTAAAGTAACAAAACTGTACAAAGAAAAAAACTTAATAAGTATGCGTGGCTTATATCTCAAATTAAAATCTCTGGTACACCCTCGTGTACATTATGTTTAGGTCAATCCATGTCAAATAGAGAAATTGTTAAAATCTAATATTTTTGGTTTGGCTGTTTTTTGGTAAGAACTTTTTGCGAAATTACCATACATGTCAGATTCAAAATTTTACCGATGAGTGTTTTTTTTTTACTTTTGAAATTTTAATATTTTTTATTTTTGCTACATACAAAATACTTTGTGAGGTGTAGAACATCAAAATGTCAATTTCGAAAAAATTACAAATACGACAATTCCTTTCAAAAGGTGCTTTAAAAGTCTAGAAATCAACAACTTATTGAGTTTCTCAATTATTATTAGATTTACAAAAACAATTCTGGTCTCGTTTTAAAGGTGATTCATATTTAGGGATATGAAGACATGTGCATATAAAGTGGAAAATAAAAAAATCTACAGAATTTTGAAATTTAAAAAATATTAAAAGCAACTGATCTTAAAAAAGCCTGCCCTCTTTAAAAAGTTTTTTTCAAAGATATACTTTTTTTAAGATAGAAAAAAAATTGTTTTCCAACTCTAAATAAAGTTGTTTTAAACATTTTTTATTTCATTTAAATTTATCTTTAATTTAGTTTGAAAAAAAAATTCAAATTTAAAAAATCCATTTAAAAAAAACATAAAAAATGGGACAAAATTTTATTTAAGTTTGTGTATTTTCGATTCTTTTAATTTCGAAATTCTATAATTTTGATATTTTTCGAATTTTAGTTATACAGCCCAAATGTCACAGTTAAAACGAGAGTTTTGAGGCATTTAAAAAATAAACTTGCAAACTCCAGGAATTTGTGAAATTTTTAACTTTCGTAAATAAAATGTATTCTATTCATTTGGCAGAACTTTGTTCAAAAATAGTTGATTCCAACCATTTTGCAAGGACTGACCCATATTTTATGCAAAAACCCCAAAGATTTTCAAATCCCAGCTATTCATAGTTTGCACAGTTACTGCTCTGACCAAAAGCAATCTACTAAATTTTAGACACGAAAGAAAAATGATTTTATCTGCTTACCAAGGGAGCTAAGTTTTGAGTGGGCGAACAAGCGAACGCGTGAATAAATAGAAATGCAAAATATTTTAAACTTCTTTCATTTAAACAAAAACAAAGCAACAAACACTACGCACGCACTTAAGTATACAACGAAGTTTTGTGCGCAAACTACTCAATAAAATTGCAATAAAACTGTCAAAATTTCACAAACGTGCAGGCAGCGCCAACAACCAGCCGAAAGTTGAAGCAAAAAGCGAAGAGAAAAACGAGAAGACAGTAGAACTATTTGGTAATTTATCGAAGCGTCGATGATGTGCAAATTCTTCAACTTGCAGCTGCAATAATATTTCGTTATCCTTCACTTTGGCACACCATCGGACATGGAAGCCAGGAAGTGGAAAAGGAAGTGAGCAACAAGCAAAAATGCAAAGCAATCGATGAACGCTGGCTGATAAAGTGCGACTGCAAAGCTATTTATAATAGTAAAATTTATTTTATATAAAGAAATTCGCGCAATTTCTCAGGATAAGCAACAGCAGTACCTACCGCTCGTTTCATAATAGAGCACGAATGGGCACCGGAGGATATGTTTGTGTGAAGCTTCTTTTTTTTTTTTGTGCAAATCGGGTGTGCAATTACAGATATTTCGCTACTGCGCTGGTAGCGCTTGTGGCAGCACAGTGCAACACCAATTGTGTGACGTAAATCATGCGAGCCACTTTTGACAGCGCACATCAAAAATGCGCGCGCCAGCCAGCAGCAGCAGCGTTAGTAACAGCATCAGTATGGTTGCGGAGGCCAGCACTTGAGGCGCTGCAACTGTCTACTGGAGTCCCTACGGCAAGGAGTTGGCTGTGCGAGGCATTTAACTAAAAATAAAATTGGCTGCAACTCCGAAGTACCGCTATATAAACCAAAATTGCAAAGGAACTTATATACAAGCTACATGAGTAAATGCATATATATATATATATATATGTATGTATGTCCAAAATACAATATATAGTATACATATATGCACATACATTCACACAGAAAAAGTTAGCTGGAGCAGTTACGAGTAGTCGTAGGTTGGCTTGCTGTCGCTCGGAGGCACCGTTGGCGCTTTGCTTAGTTGCAGCTATGCTGTGGCGACGTTCAACACTTTTCACATTTTGCATGCACTCATTCCAAGCCACACACACACACACACACACGTTCACAACCATGGTATTGTGCAGCACATTTTTTTTTGTTGTTGTAACAAGCAATTTTCACTAAAAATACCAATGTGATGCTTGCAGCTCAGCTCAGTGCCATGAGACAACACGTGCCCGACAGCAAACTCAAAAACGCAAATTCGAGCACACGCACACAAACATGCATGCAGGCGCTACAAATCTCAATGCGCCAGTTTACCCCTTTGCCGCCGCCGCCGCCGCCGCCGCCGCCCACTGCTTCGTACACTCACTGGCTAGCTATGTAGCTAGCTAACCGGCTGGCCGCTAAGCTCAACATTTCATCTCAAAAGTTAATCTAAAAGTAAATTCCCGAGAGTTGGTAACTAAAAGCGTCAAAAACCACTACAACCGGCTGGTGGTCGAGTGGGCGGCGGCAAAGGGTGTGTAATTGTGGGTGTTCAGATCTGGCCGGCGTAGTGTGGCGCAAAATTCAAAAACGAGTTTAAGTTGTGGGTGCAGCTAAAATGTGTAGGAGGAGCTGAGATTTTTCTGCAGTTGAATTGGTGGCAATACTGGTGGTGTTGCTGGTGGTGTTGTTGTTTCAAATGCACTTCACTTCATTGCATGACAAAATATTGTTCTTCATTTCGTAAAAACAAGAAGAGCTGAACAACAAAGTTAAACGAATGACAACAGTAAAATAAATTGTATGACAACAGGAATGACACGGGCAATTGCCACAAACGAAAGTGATGGTTGAAGTAGTCAGCGGCGAATTTTTGACAGCGAGGTAATACTACATGCGATGTACAAATTTGTGAAGAGTAAGCTGCGGGGCGTATGAGTGATTTAAATTTTATCCAACAGTGAAAAGTATGTACAATGTATGTATATGGGGCGTTCTCTACCAAAATGGACGGGGTTCACACTTCATGTGTGTGATTTGTTTAAAATTTTTAGGGTCGTTGTATAAACATAAATAGTAAATAAATATGAGCTTGATTAATACATTTTTAAAAAACTTACAGAACAAAAACAAATCGATTTAAAATTAAAAAAAAAAAAATATACAAAAAAATCACACATACACACATCAAAATTCTCTATTTAAAGAAATATTTAATTTTTTTTTACATTTTTCACATACAATTTTTTTATAAAAAAAATTTAGTTTAAAAAAAATGCCATCTCAAAAAAAATAAAAATATTTAATTATAGTATTACGGGGTGCACTCCACAATAATCAGTAAAACAACCCTTTTTTTCCCATGGCGATGTCCTAAGAAAAGTGTGGTATTCAATTTTGCATTACGTAGTATCGAGAAATGAATATGATTTTATATTAAATTTTTGGAACTTTTTGAATATATTAGAATGCTGATTACTTAATTAGCAGTAATATTATCGAAAACTCATAAGAAATACGTTCTCTTATTAATCACGCATGTAATTCATTATAATTTTTCATTCATGTAATTTTCTGACTGCGACATATGTACAATTTTCTTAAATTTTTTTTTTTGGAATTTTTTTAAGTACGTAGTTTTCTAGCGCATTAAATTGTAGTATAATAAAGTGCAAGTTTTAAGCTATTCAAAATTGCATCGATTTTTAATATTTTTTATGTTGACGGCACTTTTTACGTTAAAGAATATTACTCCAGTTTTGCAATCGCTTAAAACTTGCACCTTATTATACTAAAATTTAATGGGCCCACCCAACTGCCCATCAAAAAAGATCTAAAAAAATTTTAAAATTTTACTCAACTTAAGTGTAAAAAAAATCAAAATTGTACAGCGCACCCTTTAATACTAAACTTAAATATTGAGTAATATTCAGAGCTACCATTGTGACTTTTTTCAATTTTTTGATATAGCATATTTTCAAAAACTATTTTTTTTATAAAAAAAAATTTATGTAAACACTTTTTCAAGAAAAAAAATTTTTAATATTTTTTTTACATAGAGAATTTTGATATGATTTTTTTCAAATTTTTTTCTCGCCCTGTGCTCAAGATATTTGGAAAACTATTAGACCGATTTGTTTTTATTATTAAACATACATGTGGTCGATATGTTATCCTTGCATGTTGTTGTTTGTATTCTACTTGAACAATGTTCCTTTCTTTCTTATTTGTGGTTTTAGACATTTGCTTGCATTCATTAATTTTGTATAAACAAAGTCGGTTAGAATAAATTTTCTGCTCGAAGTATCTTACAGCGCATCACGAATAGACGTATCTATGCAAGCACGTGTCTGGAGGCGGGCAAAAGCTATCGCAGGAATAACAACTAAGACAATGGCACATGTCGCCATAAAATGCAGGGGATTAAAAAAAAATATATGTACATATATATATTTCTCAATACATAGACAATTTTTAATGTTGCTAAATATGCAGAGTAGAATTTCGAAAACCACACATCAAATGAATTGGTTAATTACTAAAAGGAACAAGTCAATATTTACTCGATATGGCATACCGGAAAAATTACGACTTATTTCAATTACTAATTAACCGATACAAATAAAAAATTAGTTAAATATATATAGTGGTTATCAGATACTTATAACGATCCACGGTTCATATGTTATAATTTAGGAGTAATGCGTGTGGCGACAGGACTAACATCGCAACGGTCGGTTGAACGTGAAAATATGCCACCTGTAGTTACAAATCATATTAGGGCCAACTCAGTTGGAAAAGCTTGAAATACTGGCTAACTGAAAACTGGCCTAAGAGTTCCACTTGAAAGTGTGGCGTCTTATATAAGGTTTCACGAATGGAATCTGATACCTGTGAATATAAAAATAGCGAATTGCTTATAGACGCTCAGAGCGTGCTTAACTATGGAGGAGAGACTTCTTCAAACCAATGAATTATGGAATTCAACAAACGAAATTAAATTAAATTAAAATATTCGGCGTGCTATGTGGGGAGGGCGTCCAATAGCGGCAGCTCAGTGTCGGCGGCGTGCTGACCATTGGCCTGAAACTATGGTTTCTCCATTTGTCTGCACATATGTATTTACAAGTACTCGCAAGTCTCTTTTGTATGCAACGCAGTCAGCTCATGCATTCTTTTAAATTATTTTTTTCTGAAAATTGTCTGCCCACCACCGCTTCATGTGCATACATACATATGTATGTAGGTGCGAGTACTTCGTTATATCCTGCAATTTTTATTTGTATTACCTTCCGTGTCTCTCCAAACGAACGGCCAGTTTGTGTATTTCTTTAATTGGTAATTGGCGCAGCGGCCATTGTGGCGATTGTCGGAACTTCAGCTGACACTTTGTCAATACTGCCGCATTCCCAATTAGTTGCGCACGGCCGTTCGTCTGTGTGTGTGTGTGTGTGATTGTGAATGCATTGTAACCACAATCGCCACGCTTTCAATCGCCTTTCGCTACGCTAAAATGACTAATGAAATGCTGATTAATAGGTGACGATTTTCCACACGTTTCCGCTATATTTTCACAATTTGATTTTTTCTTTACTCCGCGTTGTCGACTGTTAGCCATGGCTTTTGTTGTCGCTTAACAAATGCATGGATTGTGACAGGAATGACGGAAGGTTGATCTATGCGCCAACAAGGCAACGAGTGCAGACGCATTGTCTTGCTTATATACTCTTAAGTATGTACATATGTATGTATGTATGTATGTATGTATGCATATTTCTAAAGTATTTCATTACATATATTGAGCGCATAAATGAATGGGTGATTATTGCAGCGGGCAGTGTGGGCGGGATGCATATGAATAGCATTACCTCAAGCGTATGCTAATAAATTTTAAACTCACGCTTGCGGCAGCAAAAAGTAGCTGTAATTGTATTGTGCAACAAGGCATTAGCGTGTGAATGCGACATTGTTTTTTATTATTCATGCGCACATACATATGTTTGTGCATACCAATAGCAATTGATTGTGTTACATAGTTTTGCGTGGCTTGGGCTTAAAAATGCAAATATATAAAAAATATTATAAACGGGTGATTTGTATTCATTGATAAAAAAAATTAAGACAACTTATTATGGTTTGTTGGCAAGGAAACTGATTTAATTTATTGCCATCAATTTTTGTATACATTTTATTTTTGTAAACGATCCTAGTTATCTACTAATTTTATAAATGTGTGTGTGCCTACGTTTGTTGCTCTTTCACGCTTAAATGCCTAGATATACATATATTTCAATGCAATTTGGCACACATATAGTTCATAACCTAGAACAACATATAAAATATTTTCTGAAGAGAGTTGCCATATTTTTCAAAACTTACAATCAACTAATTAATAAGTTATATAAAATGATTAAAACAATATGGAATAGGGTTCTAAAATTATTCGTTTTAAAAATATTTTTTGCGGGTGCTGCCACCAACAAACAAAAGGGGTTCCAAAATTGTTCGTTTCGAAAGTATTTTTTGAAGGTGCTGCCACCTGCAAACGAAAGGGGTCTCAAAATTATTCGTTTCGAAAGTATTTTTTGAAGGTTCCAAAATTATTCTTTCCAAAATCATTTTGAAGGGTGTTGCCACCTGTTAAAAAGTTAAAAAGCTATGTATATTAAACATATTTACAACAATGTTGATGTCAAACGAACAAGGTTCGAAAGCCGACTTATTACGAAAATATTATTTAGGTGGGTTGCCACCTAATCAAAACGTTCAAAATCACAAGTTAAACGAAAGTCTTGTGTATGGGTTCCAACAAAAAATAGGTTTAAGAGACCTTTATTTCAACTCTATTTTTAAAGGGGCTGCCCCCTGTTTAGGAATTGTAAATCAAATTAGTTAACAAGTTAAATTAAATATGCAGATATGGAAGATAGGCTTTATGAAGCTGTAAATAATTCAAAAAATATTTTTAACCAACGTTGCCACCATTTTAGGAATGTAGAACTCATTTATATGCATATGTGAAAGTTTATGAGCGAGTGAGTTATGATTATGTTAAATAGTTACTCTTTCTGGTGATGCGATCGGCTAAAAATATTTTCCATCTTCTTCAATTTAAACGATCGAGCATTCAATATTTTTTAGACGTCAGTTGAGATTTTTGGCTCTGGCGGACGAAAATACTCAATAGAGAAACCATTCTTTCATACAAATTTTATTAAAAAGTTAAATAAAGTATTATAATATGGATGAAAAAAGAATAAGATTTAAGAAAGGTTTCTTTTTTTATATTTTTTTTTATATTTGAGTTGCATAAAAGTCAATTTCCATTTTTTCATAAGTATTACTATATGGATGCCAATCGAAAGAGATAAAATAAAAGCTTTGTGTCTTAGCCAATTTTAATGAGAGTTGTCACCTATTTAAAAAAAACCGAATTAAATAAAAAAAAAAGTTAAATGAGATATTAAAAATGATGACAAGTGAAGCAAAAAATTTTTAAGAGGCCTTTTTTCATTAAATATAAAAAAAGGGCACGAAAAATAAGTGAAATAAATTCCTTCTTCCTGAAACACGCGATACACATCTACATATGCGAATATTTTCTTAAACCATTTTCTGTGGGCCTAATCCATCTCAAATCAGGCAGGCTGACAATTTTACATCGTGGATTTGCTTGCCGATGAAATATGATATTCTACAAGGAAAATGAGGGGATACGTGTTTTTTCTGTTTTTGAAAAAAAAAAAACATTTTTAATAAAGATATGCGCATATCAATTTTGAATGATAAAAATGAAAAAACCATAAAAAAATGTGTTTTTCCTGCCTTTCTTTAATTGAGATAAAAACTTTTGTGTTTGTATTTCTTCTAACGTTTATAGCTATATCATTGAAAATTCGTTTGAAATTTACAAAATCTTTAAAATTAACAAATTGGCGGCCAATTTCCTAAACACAAAAAAAGTTGATTTGCTTGAAAAGCCAACTTTTTTTCTTTAAAATTTTACAGCGTATTCTTACCAATATGAGAAAGAGTTGATATAAGTTTGAAGCGGGCTAAACCATTTTGGAAGTCAGGTGAATTTTTTTGTCCAAAATCAAAAAAAAAAAATTATTATAAAAATTTTATTTGGCGAATATTAAAACTATTGTATTAATCTTATATTTTAATTACATGTGTAAACACTAATATTTTGCCAATGCAAAAAAAATTATTGAAATAAATTTTTATGTAAATTGTCATTGGCGTAGTATTTTAAGGGGATCGAAAATATTGTGAAATGTGTTATCGAGCCCTAACCGCCAAAAAGATGTAAGCGATATTTTTTTCAAAATTTTATTTTTGATGCAGAAATGCATCTAGATGCCTTAGGAATATTTCCGCATCAAAAAGAAAATTTTGAAAAAAATGTCGTTTGCATCTTTTTGGCGGTTAGGGCTCGTTAAAATTTAAGTCATAGGTATCAGAAATATGTTCACCCAGCGATGCTCTAATGCATGCTCCAAGGCTGCTGCATGTGATTTCCTATACCACATATACATACATACATATGTTGTTATCTTGTAAAAGATTCCTCAAAAAGTATTACTCATAAAACATGAAGTCCTTACTCCATATTCCACTATATTAGTTACAGCATTTTTCACTTCTCCTTTTTATTTTACTCCCAAACCCTTTAATGTATGTTTAAACAAAACAAATGAGCTCTAATATCCGCATACGCAAAGTCAGACAAATATTTATTCACATACGGTGCAAAAAAATAAACACTTACTCATAAACTTGCACACATTAAGTACGAATACTATAAGCCAAAAGCAGCTGGTCAAATCATACAGCAACTGGGAAATCAAGGTACGGCACTAACGTAAACGAAAGGTTATTTTGCAGGGTTATATTTAGTTCAGTCTAACAAGCTAGTTGAAATTTCTACACTTCAAAAAGTTTTTGTTTAACTTTTAAAACTATAAATATTATGCTGACTTGAGTAAGTCGTACGACTTGGATCCCAGGACCTATTCACACTTGGTGTGAGGAACGGACGTAACTTCGCTCTCCATGTGCCAAATGATAAGAAGATAGCGACAATATCGAGGAAGCCATTTACATTTGTAACGATATTCGAAACTAAGATCTGATTTCAATTCTAAATTAACGGTTTGAAGCATGTACATATATACTTAGATCATCTTGTGACTAAAGCATTTTCAATGGCTAAACCCAAACGTAGGATTTCCGAGACTGATTCAGTGACTTTAAAAACGCTGCATATTTTGCCGGAACGTAGGCTGCTCGATTATTGTTGTACAATTTGGAATCCGCACTACCATAAACCATTCTTACAAAATAGAAGGAGAGTAAAAATATTTTCAAGCAGTTTGTATCTCACAAACCTCATTGGCCAAAAGTTTATTTCAATTATCTTTTCAACCATATCCACATTTTGAAAATTGGTTAAATAAGTTTCGAAAAGTAAGCTTTCAAAAATATTGAAAATTTCACGCCTACCTCCCCCTAGTTCTGGAGGGTTTAATTTTTGGCAAAAAAAAGTATGCCATCAAAATCAGGAATAAGAGGCGTGCCATGCCTACATTTTATTTTTGCTAGCTCAACGGGCCCTATTCTTTACTTGTTTCAAAATCAAAGATATTTACACTGGCATTTCTCTGTACTTTTTCCTTTTTTTTTGGTAATAAAAAATTTTTTTAGAAATTCTAACAAAATCATTGTTCGCTTAATCGCTCGCACAAATATATTTCATAGTTCAATTTATGTTGAAAAGTAAGCTTGAAAAAAAATCGAAATTGTTCCCATTCATTGCATTACCGACACTCTTCAGTGATTTAGGATTCTTCTCTATTTAGGTCGCAATTTAGAGCTACTCGTACCTAGCCTAAATACTACATAAATACTTGCACTAAGTCATTGTAAAAATAAAGAATTTTCTAAACTATTTCGGGATTTTCGAGACTGCTTCCGAATGTTTAAGATTTTCGAGACTATTTCAGGATTTTCGATACTACTTCATATTTTCAACGAATTATGCTACGAGAATTTTAGGATTCTAGGGACTACTTCGGTTTTTTGAGTTACTATATCGATAAATATATCAAAAAAAGTATCGATAACAATATCAATAAATAAACTGATTGTAAAATTTTTGAGTTTATCGATAAATATATCGGCATCAAGATCCATATATGTATATAACGAGAATTCCGAAATAGTCCCGAAAACCACGAAATAGTTTCGTGAATCCCGAAGTTGCCTCGATGCTCCCGAAAGTCCCGAAATAGCTTAAGTATCCTGATTTATTACCGAGTATACCGAAGATGGCTAAAATCCCGAAATAGTTCGCAAATTGAGGTGAGATGAGTTGAGGTTTGGTAATTTTGGGTGAGGTGAGAACGGTTGTGATGAGTTCAGTTTTGCGTGTGTTGAATTTAGGCGTGGTGGGATCAGGCGTGGTGAATTTAGATGAAGTAGGTTCACGTGTGGCAAGCTTAGGTGAGGTGTGGTGAGTTAGTTTGGGGTGATGTAAAGTGAGTTGTGGTACGGTATGTTAAGGTGAGTGTAAAGTAAGGTGTTAATTGTTTAAATACTTCCTAAATCATAAAGTATTTTGCATCTATGTACTTATTTTCCTATCTACTAAACTCCTTAGTACTTTAGTGAAAGAATTCTGCAGCGCCTGCTGAATTCATAAATATTTTGTACTTTAATATCTGGCAGCTCCTCAATATCCAATTTTTTTTTTTTTTACTTCAGTTATAACAGCTCCTACACGCGTGCACTAGATTTTTAATCACGCACGTTCACGCACGCTTTTTCACGGATTTTTTTTTTTTATTTTATTTTTTCAAATTGAAACTTTAATTATATAAATAAAATCTCATATAAATAGGCCATATCTACGGTGGCCGGATTTCTGTGGCCAAAAATCGGGACATTTCTAAAGAATCTTTTCCGAACCTAGAATTTTGATTTTAGAATAAAAATACATAACATCTTTGAGAATGTAAGTAGGTAAAAGAAATTGAAGCAAGTGTTGGCTCCTTTTCTTTGTTTAAAAAATGTTTATTATTTTTTCGCACTCCGAGCAAAGTTCGTTCAACTTGCACTAACCTTAATTTGAAGTTAGTAAGTTTTTGGCCGGATTTTAACTTATCTTTTTCTCTGTAGATTTTTGGCATAAAAAAGAAGAGATCCTGGTGTCTAAGGGATAAATCTCTCGCCCGATGTATGTTCTTTGTATATGTTCACTTTCATTAATATGGTTTGAAGTATATATCACTGTGTTTACTTCTGTACTACATAAATCCACATTCATATTTACAAAATGTATACCTTCATATTTTTTGCGGTTAATAATTTCCGTATACAGGAAAAAAGTCACCCCCCCCCCCCCCCCCCATACATTTTGTGCACCTGTGTGGAAGGGGCAACGCCGTTAGCACTCCGCTCACTCGGTAACTTCGAGCATTGTCAAAGGCGGAATTGGGCTCCACAAATTGCTAAGCTAATGACATTATAAACATGAAAAGTACATTAATAATTTTTTGTAACTCGTTTTCATACATCATTTTTTTCTCATACATGGCATTGCCGCTAATGCTTTAGTGTTGTAATACAGCTGATGGCTGCTGCTGCCGCTTTTTTTGCTGCTGTTGCACCCTCATTGCATTTGTTGTTGCATTTGTTTGTGAAGCTTATGAGATTTGCTGCTGCAATAAGCACCTAAATGTGTTGTTTTGCATCATTTTTCACACTCAGCAGTACCTCTGTGTATAAGCATTAGGGTGGTCCAAAATGGCATGTGAACAAGTAAAGTCGGAATTTTTATGCTCTCACCCCCTAGGATTGTTCTATGCCGAAAAAACGATACCTTTATTTTTCAAAAAATATTTAGAGGTCGGTCAAAGCGCCCAATGCTATCCATGTATTTCATAAGGGGAACAAACCACTTTTCGTATAAATGGTATAGAATAATTAAAAATAAATATTTTTTTTACTAGAAAGCTCTGTTTATCTGCAGAAGATTTCCAGTAATAATACCCAATTGTTTATTTAACAATTTTTTCATCGCAACTATAAATTACAGATCCGCCAAAAACCCCGAAAAAATGCAATGGGGCGACCAATAAAAAATCGCTAGTATAAAAAATGGTTAAAAAAACAATTCAATATTATTATTGGAAGTCTCCTGAAGAGAACCCGAGTTTTCCGATCGAATAATATTGACTTTCAAAAATTCTATACCATTTCTAAGAAAATTTTTATTTTTCCCATATAAAAATAAATGGAAAACTTTTAGCGCTTTGAGGGACCTCTATCCTAGTGGGTGAGAGCATTACAATTCCGACTTTACTGTTTTTGGACCACCCCAATAAGCATACTTTTGAGATTTGTGATTATGTAGGAATGTGTCCCCATAAGAAAAAAGAAATGTTTTTCCAAAACGCGGAGCACTAAGCTGGCAACAATGTTCCCTTTTCTCAAATGACGTGTATCACTACTTCGATTCCGTTTTATTTCCCTGCATAATGTAGAAAATTGTGTTACTTTTTATATAAGCCTAGGCCCCCGTATTAGTATTCATCTCGGTGTTCGTCCTCGTCTTGGCATTATCTTCGTCTTCGCATTTGTGGATAATTTAGCTAAGACTTCTGAAACAGCTGGCAATCCTACTAAATACAGTTAAGAAATAAACAAATCTCTGATATTGTGATACCTACACGTTTCATGTGTCTGATGAATTTAGTTAAATTTGATTTTTTAAATATGTAACAGCGCTCCTAAATACAGTTCAGAAATAAAGCTGTTTTAAACCCATTTCGTTTGATACCCATGTTTTTAATAATTTCTTTAACTTATTAAATAATTCCAGTTTATCCTTTTAAACAGGTTGCCATCCTCTATAATATTCTAAATCAGTGGTTGGCATACTGACACATTCAAACGATTCAATAAGTGAAACTGTGTGCGTTAAATGCTCTGCTCAGCTGCCGTTCTTTGTATACGTGTGAAACACACACATCTGCTCAGAGAGCGCTCACTGAGCCATGGCCTGCCGACCACTGTTCTAAATATTCAAACTAAGGATATCATACCACCTACGTTTCACGTCATATTTTAATATTTCATTTAACTTATGTATAGCTGGCAACCCTATTCAAAATATTTTAAAACCGAAACTGTGTTAAACATTTTTCGAATAAAACACATATTGCGATAAATATTTAAATTGTGTATCTAATTTCCTTAATTCAAGTTGAATTTTATTTCTAAAACATATGGCAACCCCCCTGAATAAAGTTCAGAAGAAAACATTTTTAACCCATGTAAATTTATGTCCATACTTTAGTAATTCATTTGACTTATTAAACAATTTGAGTTTAACTTTTTACACAGGTAGAAACCCTCTTTATTGTTATAAATGCTCAAACTAAATTACTCCTTTATTTGACGCCAATATTTCAATGTTTCAAATAATTTAATTTAATTCGACTTTTTAAAAGGATGGCAATCCTGCTCAAATCATTTTTAAACTAAAACCTCGTTTAAACTTTTTCGTCTGACACTTGCATTGTGATACATATTTAAATTATCTAATAATCTTAATTCAAATTGAATTTAATTACTAGGTGGCAGCTTCGTACTTGCAGGAAATACAGTTTCTTAAAAGCAATTTTGATTTATATTCATAGTGAAGTAATTTATTTAACCGATTTCTTATATTCAATCTAACTTTGTATCAAGGCGACAACGCTCTGCAAATGCAAAATATTTTCAAACCACAACCTCTTTCCATATCGGGATATGCATTTCAATTGTCTGCCTTTATTTAAGTCGAAATTGCTTTTTGAAACAGGTGGCAACCCTCCTACATATAAATATCCTGTTTGTTTAATCCCTACAAGTCTGTCTCAATTTTTCACTTTTTTTGGAACTATAGAGCTCAGGCTTTCTCTATTGGGTGCCTACGCTTACACACTCTCACGTTTGCTCACACAGTATTGTCGGCATGTTAAAAGGAGTTTTACTTCTTTTGAAGTATGTACTCACATGTGCGTGCGCACAAAAGTTGTTCCCTTTCTTCATTAGCCTACTCGCATACTTTCGTTCACTATACAACAAACGTTTTCGTTTCAAAATACTCGCAGCTTTTAGTGTAAATTTTATGAAAATTCGCACAAATTTACATATGTATGTTTGTATGCATCTGAGTATGTTCAGAAGTACATACATATGTATATACATATGTAGGGCTTATTATATGTGCACACTTTTACATACAACGCAGCTGTTATGATTTGCCTCCCTCGTGAGCTCATTTAATGACTGTACGGGTACAACCTGTTAGAAGCATACATTTGTATTGCGCGAGCATACTGACTAGGGTGGTCCTTAAAATATTAACATCTAATGGTGATTTCATTTCTACCAAAACATGTCGCCTCTTGATTGCCCCTTTCTCTATTCGTGTTCGGTTCTAAAATAGAGGGAAACTGTGGAAGAGTTTGTGTTCGTTTCTTAAAATGTCACACTCTTTTAAGGCAACCAAATAGATTTCTTGCCCTCGAAGCTTTGTCAGGGGAGATGGTTGCCCTGAAAATCAGACGGTTGCTTAAAACGACAATATTATGAAATACGTGAGCTAGAAAAGGAAAATAAGGCAAAAACATGCCCTTCTACGGGGTTGAGTGTAACATCAAACACATTTTTCACCGGAAAGAGCAACATTTTTTTGAAAAAAAAACGAATTGACCATAATTTTTGTATGGGACACCCGTTTATTTTGTTCTTCGTTCAAAAATTAGTACATCTAACAATTTGTAAAATTTTTAATATAGGGTCGCTACCAGGTTTGAAAGAAATTTTTACGACATAATTTTTACTTTGAACAGCTATAACCCAGCAAGTTTTGGTCCGAGTAAAACAAGTTGTTTGTCGAGTGACGCGTATTTTAATTAGTCGAACTCATCAGTTTAGTTATATATTTTTTTCGACAGTGTAGGTAATTAACAATGAGTTACATTAGGTTGTTTAATTTTTAGGCGAATTTTTTTCTCAATGCTAAACGAAACTCTCACACTTTATAGAAAATAAAATATAGTCAACGCCGTTTGAGAAAAATCTATGTGTTTTACACGCTTAGTTCTTCCAAAAATTCGATTACCCTATATACATATAAATAACATGGGAAACACTTCCTTTTTTTGTTTCAATACGATTTTTCGGTATAAACAAATTTTTCATTTGAGCAAATGCCGTCCGACCAGCAGTTTTTGTGTTATATAGCTGTAAAGATAGTAATAATTTTCTATAAGGTACCCGATTTTCAGGTAGCATAGAGAAAAAAGCGCCAAAAAATTAAACACCCTAATGTACATGTCTTAAATATCAAACAAATTTTTAGCTAATGCGTGGATGTTTTTATTGTGTACGTAGAAAAAAACACCGTGTGCTCCGAACACAATTAAGTTGTTCAAATTTTTAAGGACAACCCTAATATGGACGTAGGTGTGCTCATACATACATACATATCTCCCTTTTAAAGCATATTACAATTCTTAATGTTACACGCCGATGTTGTCGGTGCTTTTTTTAAGACCAAAGAGGTATTTGAATAGGCGCAAACGGATATAAATGGCTGCTGAGTTTTACTTCGCAATCGCATTTGAATGCATTTTCCTAATCCCATTTCCCTGTTTAAGCTGGTTTTCGCACATTTTTCAACAGCGTCAACGAATTGAATTATAACCGTTAATGGAAAAAAAAACAGCAATTACATAGAGGGCTAACAAAAGAGTAAGCCCTTTCATGTTGTATTGTATAATTGCTTGGCCATTTGATGGAGTGAGAGCACTCCATTTTACGAGCGGTCTACTGCATATACGCGGCAATACAAACGGTGTTGCCGCGAATAATTTTTAGTGGTAGCCAAATTAATTTTAAAAAAGGGCTAAACAGAGCTAAAAAAAAAATTGATTGTGGCTAAAAATGGTAGCTAAAATTTTTTACTTACATATGTATATACTAGTAATTTTTAGCAAAAAAAAAACCGACTTCAACTCCCATATACAAAAAAAAAATATATATATATATATATCTCATGATCCGCTGATCGGATCTTAACGAGATTAGTACCGGACCACCTCTGAGACACTACCTTTCCGATGCAAATTATCGAAATCGGTTGACGCGGTCCAAAGTTATGCGGTAACGTACATAAAAAATAAAAAATAAATAAAATATTCCGACGAACTGATAACCTCCTCCTTTTTTGGAAGTCGGTTAAAAAGGGCACATAAACGACACCAGCTTGCTGACACTATCAAGATTAACGTTCTCCGGCTTTATATCGCCATATCGCACATTTGCCGCAAAAAATAAAAATGAGCAAATTTTTGGGGTCGCTGATTTCGACTAGGATCATGATTCAAATTGGCAGCTCCAAGATGACGGATTTTTTTTTCTTTTATTTTATTAAATTCGTAATTTTGAATCCGCCATTTTGACTTTTAAACATTAATTATTATATATGTTTGAAATCAACGGCCCCAGAACCCCCCGAGTAACGAATTTCAAGTGAATGCAAAACTTTGTCCGCCAAATTGGATTTGAAAAAACGCCACTCATCTTTTAAAAGAAAATACCTCTTACCGAATTTAGTGACTGTTACCGTTTTAGATTTTACCTGAGACAATTTTCGAGGGTGGGTGGCTTCAGCTGACGAATAATACCTCATAAGTATGTATGTATGTATGTATGTATTGTTGTAGACACCAAGGCTGCAAAACTCAACTAAAACTGTTTACCACTGAACTGAATAAAGCAGAATCAAAAGCAAACGAGTAATAAACAAATTGCCAACACTATTTTCGCTCAATTTATAAAATCACTAAAAAACCACCATTCAATCTAAACCATGAAAAACCTCAACAGACCACTTCTAACAGGAAGAAAACATTTCTGAGAAAACAAGAAGAAAAATATTCAATAAAGCTTCTTTGTATAAACATATATACATGTGGCGAGTTTTCGCAAAAACTTGCACAAGCAAAACACACAAGCGCATGAAAGTATGAAATTGCAAGAAATGACACGCGCTGTGCTGCATTCAACTTGCGGGAATTGTAATAGTTATATGTATGTACGAGTGTCTGCATATGGAAAATCGCATTCTGTGGCTCTGCCGCATAAAAACTTCTTGTTTTTTTTTATTATCGGTCATATGGAAAGTTGCAATAAAACGCAGCACACATACATACGTGTTGCAAAGTATAAGAAAATAATAAATAATAACAGCTGATATAAGCATTTACTGCATCTTGATTTACTTTAACATTCTCAGTTTCTGCTGCTGCCGCTTTCAAAGACGTTCTTTCATTTACCTACACACGCACATACGTATGTACGTACATGAATGCAGCTGCGAAGGTCAAAGAAATGTTTGTGGTTGAAGAAAAGTAGTGAAAATCGAATAAAAACTCAACAGCACCCAACCCATACACACACATTCATGTGCAATATGCTAGTATAAGTGTGTGCTGAAATGCCAGAAATTGTTGCAAAATTTATTTTCAATGAATTTGACGACGTGCTCAATGCGCAGACAAATGTATTTTCTTTCGTTTCTTCTGCTCTGCTCGAATTGTTTTTTGGTTTGGTTTGTGTTCTTGCTTGATTTGGCAAGTGTGTATTGTAGGTGTGTGGGTAATCGTATGTGATTTTCGTACTGTTGTTTATTGCGCTCGTAAGACTAAATTGAAAATACAAAAGCTGCGACGCCGACCAATAAACGAATGACCAGGTTTGAATTCTCAATTTGTTTTGTAATGCAATACAAGTTTCCACGGTGTAATGAAAACGAAGCGAAAGCAAACTCTTTTTTATTTCCATTTAATTTGAGGTGCTGAAACAAATTGTATAGAAGTTTTATCAATTTTTTATTGGAGTATCTAAATATGTAGTTGTTCCGTATCTTTTTAGTTTGGTCGTAGGCCTTAGAAGGGAATTTAAGCAAAGATAGTTGAAAGTGTTTTGTAATATAGTAGGCAAATCAGTTTGAATGATTTTTTTTATTCTGAATCGAAAGACTTAAAAACAATGGTCACTTAACAAGTTTTATGGTGAAAAGCTCCAAGTCAAAAGTCTTTCGTAAGATAATTGTAAATTCTTGCAACAGTCTTGAAAGCTCTTTACTGTCTTTCGAAAGACTAATTGAAAGATCTGCTAACGAGGCAGTCTTAACGTTATGCTGCTCGCTTTTAAAAATTAAATTAAATTAAATTTAAAAAATATATGTATAAATTTTTCTTTTCAAAACAATAAAAATTAATGAAGTAAATAAGAGAAAAATCTAATCACAAAAGAGGGAAATAGTACTTAAAAATTAAGTTAGATTAAAAATATTTTTATTTAAAAAAGACATGAGAGCAATTAAAAAAATTTAATAAGATCATAAAAATAAAATGAAATAACAAAAATTCTTTTTAAAGCAATAAAATCGAAAAATTAAAATAAAATGAAATTAACAAAAAAATAACAAATTAACGTAAAAAAAAAGAAAAAATAGATAAATTAAATTTCTAAAAAGTAAAAGGAATAAAAAAATGTCTTTTTTCGCAATTAATTCTTAAAAATTAAGAGAAAACTTAACTAAAAAAAAAAATTATTTATAAAAAATAAAAAATAAGTAAAATACGTTCGTAAAAATTAAATGTAATTAAAAAATATTATTTCTAAAACAATAGCAAGCATAGATTTAAAGAAAATTTAATAAATAAGACATTAATTAAAAAAAGACTCAGGTAATTAAAACCAGTTTCTAAAAATAAATTTAAATTAAAAAATACATATTTTTCAAAATGAAAAATCCCAAAAATTTATTTAGGGCCTGTGCCAATCGGTAACTTTTTTCTCCGTGGTGAGACGGGGTGGAAAAATTTGCTATGGTGTACAAATAAATTGAATTTTGCTGTGCCAAATGCAGAGTTAAAATTTGACAGTTGAAAAACCAAACAAATGCTCGAGCGAAAAGTCTATTTTTGTGTGTTGCTGAAATTTGTTAAAATTTATATGCATTTTTGCCGCTGAACAGCGCATCCTCTTCTGTCCTCCTTCTTATTAACATAAGCCTTTCCGCGTGGTTCCCTTTAAACAGATAGAATAAATAAATACATAAATATTCGCGCGTAAGTTTCATTTATCTTATAACTTACAAGTAACGTACGCTTTTTTTGCCATTTTTTCAGCTTCTATTTTGATTTGAACTCTTTATTACCGCCAAACAATGCTATTTGTAAACATATTTAGAAGTTGTCAAAATTTTACCTAGCCCCATGAGCTAGGTAAAATTTTGACGTTCGTATTCACCACGAGAAGTGTCAAATTTTTACTTTGATCCGTCAAAATTTTCTATTTTCTATCAATTGGCACAGGGCCTTAAAAAAGAAAAAATGTGATTTTTATAATTTCAAAATATTTTATTAATATTATATTTAATTTTTAGGAACTTATTTTATTTTTTCTTTTTAAAATATTTTTGTTATCCTTTCTTCAAATTTATTTGATTTCGTTGTGTGAAATTTACATGTTTTAATTTGATTTACTTTTCACAATTTTATTTTTTGAATTAAATCTATTATTATTTTGTTAATTTCATTTCCTTTTAATTTTCAGATTTAATTATTTTAAACAGAAAAATATATTTTTTATTTCACTTAATTTTTAGGATGTTATTCAAATTGTTTGAACTATTTTTTTGTATTTTTTTAACAAAAAATATTTTAAAGGTATTTAAATTTGTAAGTAATATTTCCTTCCTTCTTGATAACATTTTTTTTCTAATTTAACGCCGATCGTTCAATTAGTCTTTCGTAAGACAGTGAAAAGCTCTTAAGATAGATACCAGAATTGACAATTGTCTTGTGAATTCCATAATCGTTTTTAATTTATTGAAATTCTACTAATATAAAGAAATTTCTCGCGCGAATCATAACCGAAGACTTCATAAATTTCGAAAATAATTTGCAGTGCTAGCACTGGATGCAGCTTTGTTAATTAATGGCTGACCCTTATTTACGTATGTAATCCATTGCCTTTGCACAAGTATAAATCATTGCCCTCACAGCGTGCATAAAAACAAACATGAATTCATAGTAACAAATAAATACAAATGTAATAAATATATATAAAACAGTGATGGCCAGCGCAGGCAGAACTCCATAAGCGAGTGCAAAAGTTTTGCATGGAGTTCTGCCCGAACGCTGGCCATGCCTGACAGAAATACTGCACACATGGTAGGCAGCTAATACGCTCAGTAGTATATGTGGCTGCTATTTTCAACAACAACCTGTTTTGCAATACATTATACAGCCTTTCTGCTTGCGAGTACATATTTTGTATAAAGGCATGGATTTTGTTTGCGAATGCTATATCCACCAATTAACGCATATCGTTGTTTCCGCCGGTTGTAATATTAGTATAATGCGGCAGCTGGCATGCAGTGTGCGTACATCCGGCTGTGGGTAAGCTGTTAAATAAAATTGTTTTTTTATATGGTCGTCATATACTCGTATGTATGTATGTATTTATGTTTAAGCACGTGTGCATTTCTTTGATTCGATATGGATTCAATTCATAATTTTTTGAGGAATATTTGTAATGAATATGCAGAAGAGTTTTTAGTAATTAAAGAGCTTACTAAATTTACTAATATCAAGAAAAATTCTTTACACAAGTATTTTAAAAATTTTATTTAATAACGGGCATTTTAAAAGCTTTCACTTTAAGGAATATGCATTAAGCATGTTCCTTGATATCGAGGCCGCCTTCGGTAATGTTCTCCCAGAAGCTGTTACCTATGCCCTAACTCACTCTATACTCGGAGATGGGCTATGACTGTCCTATTCGCCTGTAAATTGGCAATAGGGGAAAAATGGGGCTTGAAGCCTCACATTGTGAACTGGATGCACCCAGCGGTGGTGGGTTCCATTCTATTTTACGGTATCAAGGTTTGGTGGCCGCCCGTGGATAAAGGTTCGAATAAAGGCGTTACCCTCAACGCCGGTTAAAGCCCCAGAGATCCTGCTTAATTCTATACCTGTGAACCTAAGTATATGGTAAATCACAGGCAAGTTTTAATGCTTTCAGACATTAAGGCGGCATTAAGGCGGAGTGGTACGAGTTTTGGACAATTTAGAATGCAGTAAGATCTTCCAGCAGACTTCCGGCGCCTGGACTACACTGTCGCGCCCACTGGGCTGAGGAATCAATTCAAAACAAGCATATCTCCTAGGGATGAATGGTAGGAGGATTCATCCTGACCTTTTACTCCGACTCAGCAGCCATTTACACTGATGGCTCCAAGTTGGATCTGAAGGTAGGAAGTGTAGTATGCCCCTAAGAACTCTCACTTAGCCTCAGTTTCCGTCTTCCCGACGGATGCAGCGTTTTTCAAGCTGAACTTGTAGCTGTTAACGAAGCAGCTGATCAATTCGTCTACTAATTAGCTGTAGCTATACTTTCTGGCAGTTCGTGCGGCTATAAAAGCATTTACTTACTTGTGGCAAACCGAAATCGAAGATTGTCATTGAATGTAGACATGCTCAAAATAAACTGGCAATGAGATACGTAACTCATATCTCGTATGGGTACCAGGCCATGTAGGCGTACTAGGATACTGTACTGCAGACGAACTAGCAAGGAAAGGATTATTACTGTCTGCAGTCAGTACTGATTCAGCTATGATTCTGCAAACTTCGGTTGGAAAATATCTTTATCAAGATGGATTGCGGAACCACGTATGGACAGCTAAGCTAACCTTACCTAACCTAAAAGCGCTCACTGTTTGATATATCTTTGAATAGATGGAGCCCCCGAGAGGAGAGAAAAATACAACAACAAATTCGATGACGTAAGAGGCAACGCAGAGGTAACACATATGCCTTATCGAAACTCGCGCTAAGACCGAAGAGGACATCCTTCTCGCCTACGGCTGGAGTAAATAGAAAAGGACGCAGACCTTCCGAGAGCTTCAAAAAAAACATCTCTTAACCAGATCAAGAAGAGCCTTTACCAGCGAACAGTTTAAATGACGGACAAAATACCGAACTGTGGTACAATTGACCGGAAAGTGTAGAGCCCCAGAGGCAGTTGATTGATTATCACGAAAGCACCTTGAAAGAGAAGCAAGTGGTACATCCGACTAATCCTTATAACTCAACTTGGCATAGAGCGCAATTTCATAAAAAATAGCACACTAAATTGAAGTGGTGCTACCATAGAAACAAAAGAAAACTAAACAGGCTATTCGAAGGGAACAAAAAAAAACTATGTGCAAGGCAGCACTGTTTTAGGAATGTTGCCAAAGACCACTTGCAGATGGCTATTATTGATACTTACAAAAGGTTACTGGTGCCAAACAACGTCAAATTATCTAGCCTCATAATGAATAACGTCTTCGATAATCCGGTGGTTCATCAGATGCGTGAACCTAGCCGCTCTAAACTTCCCCGTCACGTAAACGTCACGTTTTTCGGTCGTAAACTAGTTGGAGGTGGCACTAGCGGAGTATTCAAACAAACTAGCTCAATTCATTAGTAAAAACTATTATAAAACACATTGGCTATACTTGTAATACATAAATTTCATTTTTCAGAGTACAACACTGTTGCTTGAAGAAATTATCAAATTTAACTTCAAACGACCGCAATTCTACTAAGTATACATAAAAACTCGTATTTCTCTTATGTTTCATTCCAAAATCCAACGTCGATAAATGCTAAAAACCTTCAATAAAAGAAGAGGAGAACAAAAAATTGCCCTCGCTTCGCATTGCTGCACTTTCTGTGGATTGCCACAACATTTTGCGATGCAATGCAACAACTTGGTCGTAAATGTTGTCACCGATGCAGGTGAAATATTGCACATAAAGTACAAACAAAAACAAAAAAAAAAAACAAAAAAAAAAACCAAAGCAATGCTAACAAATTTATAGATCGCAACACCAAGAACGGAGAGCTGATGCCTTAGCACCGGAAACGGAAACAAAGTTTATCGTAATAATTTACAAACCTCAATTTTTTGCCTTGCAGCGTAAAAGTGGACAAGCACTGAATTTTTGTTAATGCAAGCGAAGCGATAGTTACACCTACTTGGACAGCCAGTAGTTGCGTACAATCGTTTTAACAATATTTACGCAACTTTGTTTGTTTTTTTGTTTGTTTGTTTTTTTGTTCACTTCTTGTTTTGTAAACTTGTCTGTCCGCGCGCAACAACGCACTTGACTTCTGGTTGACATAAAGTTTGGCACTTTTAGCTGTTGCTTTGTTGTTATCAACTACTGCCTTCCATTTCCACTTCCTTTCAATTTCTTTATCTCGAGTACACCTGTTTTGTGGTGATTTTACGCGCTTCAATTTTGTCGCCAAAGTTGCCGACGGCCATGATTGCACTTAACTTGGAGCATTAGTGTGGGCCTTCCTTTTACTTAATTTTTTTTTTTCTAAGGAAACTGCAATTGACTTTCGAATGAGTGAACCCATTCATGAAGACATCCGCAAGCTGCTTTATCTTGAAAATTAATTCCACGAGATATATGTAAGTACACTGCGTTGCATAATTATAAGACCGCCACATATTAAAAATTTTTAACTATTTATTTTTATATAATTTAGTTTCAGCTATTTTCATATAAAATTCTATAACAAACACCATCCAAAAATTCTTAAAAAAAGTGTGAAATTTTGGTGGAAGTTCCCTGAATTTTTACAATTTTTGCACAAAGTTTAAAAAGTGGATTTGTATGGTGTTTGTTATAGAATGAACTATATATTTTTACATATAATGAAGCGTATTCTTGTTTTGGTACGAATCGAAAATTTTAAATTTTTGTATAGAAAATTATAGGAAGATTTCCTGATTTTTGATTCGTACGAAAACAAGAATACGCCCTATAAAAAAAAAATTTAATTAAATAATATAAAAACTAATAGTCATAATATTATGTCAATATGTGGCGGTCTTATAATTATGCAAAACGTCATAGCTGGTCAAAGTCAAAGAATCTAGAATTTTTGCCAATTTTTTTATTCAATTTTTTCAACCCTTGTAGTTTTGAAATTTTCGTGCATGTCTTTCTTTTTTTTTACGTAGAACAAGAAAGAACAAAGGCGCCTCATGTTTTTGATATTTTAAGGACCACCCTATTATATATATTATCGACAAAACCGATTATCGGACAAACTAGTCTTGTCAAGGCTAAATTAATTACACCTTTATGCGATAGGGCAAACCGATAGCGCCTGGGTCAAACTGATCTGGTCCAAACCCTATGGGAGAAACCAGTTGAGTCCGGGCTGAAGGCGGAAACATTTTGGACTGCATATCCGGGAAAAACTAGTTTACCTAAAGCGATTATTAGCCTGCACTTCCTTTCTCAAAAAAAAAAAAAAACAATTATGATTTACTATTACAAATTTTTATTTCAAAATCCGAACACTCCTAATATGTACTATTTATGTAACTTGTTAATGTAATTCGCGTGAGTGCTGTGTCCTGCGTCAGTTTTAGTATCGTTTTTCTGGTTTACTGCTTTTGTTCTATTTAAACGAAACTACAATTTTATTGTCCATTTCGAACTGCAATCGTTTTTGTCATACACATCGTTGTTCTAGTTTTTATGAAAAATTCAATGTATTTTATTTCGCAGAAGTAGAGATTAAAATTTTATCATTTCCTTCGTAAGGAGGGGGCTTAGATTGTGGTCTGTTAAGGTAAACATACCTGCTGATTAAGGTCGAGGACGATAATGTTATTCTGTTTTCCTTTATCTACATTTTTATCTTTATACTCTATCGATAATAAAATCGATATCGTCCAACAAAATATCGATAACAAAACCGATAAAAATATCGATAACAAAATCGATGACGAGTTCGATAAAAATTTCGATGGCAAAATCGATAATACTATAAGTAGCAAAATCAATCAGAAAATCGATAAAAGTATCTATACCAACATCGATCAATAATCGATAACAAAAACGGTAACAAAAATTTATTAGACAATCGATAAAAATTTCGATGAAAATATCGATAACCAAATCCATAAAAATATCGATAAAAAGATCGAGAAATAATCGATAAAAAAATTCGACAAATAACCGACAACAAAAAACGATAAATAATTAATAACAAAATCGATAAGTAATTAATAACAACATCGATAACAATATCGCTAAAAATATCGATAACAAAATCTATCACAATATCGAAAACAAAACCAGTAACAATATCGATAACAAACTCGTTTAAAATGTCGATTACAAAATCGATAAAAATGTCAATAACAAAATCGATAAAAATATCGATTACTATATCGACAAGATCCGAAAATAGCGATAACAAAACCGACAAAAATATCGATTATTATATCAACAAGTCCCGAGAATCCCGAAAATCTTTAAAATCTTTAAAAATAGTTCCCAGATAGAGTCTCTGTGTCTCTATAATTACCTTTATTTTAATTTTTCTTCCTCAAACTTAATCTTTACTTTTAACGGTATCCTCATCCTCATCTTTTTCTTTATATTTATCTTTGCTTTTACTTTTATGTTTATCATTTTCTACATCTACATATTCGCGTTCACCTTAGCCCTTATATAAGTGTTTAAATTTAAATTTGTATTCATTTTTGCCTTTATCTTTACGCATCTTTGTTTTTGTTTTTATTTTTCCTTTGCCTCTATCCTTTTCTTTATCTATCGACGTACTCACCATTACTATCATTCCTGTATTAGCCTATTTCTAAGTGTTATTTTTAACCTTTTATTAGAAAGTTTTTTTTTTAAATTAATAACATACACTCAAGAAGCACTTGTTTCCATCCCAACCACTTCCGTTGCCCCATTTCCGTGTGCAATTTCCGTTGAATTAGCCAATTTACTCCCAACCAACCAACCGCCGCTAAAAAAGTTTCACTTCAAAAATAGAACCATTTTGAAATATGAGTGTGTTTACTCTCTAGGTTTTTGCATTTGGTTTTTTTATACCCGAGCGCACTTGTGCACAAGGGTATATTAATTTTGTTCACATAACGGTTGTTTTTAACAGCCAAAACGAATCGAGATAGATATAGACAAATGTATACATAAATGATCAGGATGAAAAAGGAAATCGATTAAGCCATGTCTGTCTGTCCGTCCGTCTGTCCGTCTGTCCGTCTGTCCGTCCGTCCGTGTACACGATAACTCGAGCAAAAATTGAGATATCTCAACGAAATTTGGTATGTAGGTTTCTGTTAATCCAAGGTATGTTGGTATTGAAAATGGGCGAAATCGGACTGTAACCACGCCCACTTCCCATATAACGGTAATTTCCAGAAATACGAAAACTGCGATATTTTAGTAACTACTGAAGATAATTCACT